>NW_008627575.1:0-55307 GCF_000691845.1 Merops nubicus
TGGGATGGAGGGGGAGCCAGAGAAGTGGGCAGAAAGCATGGCTCAGGTATTCCACATAGGCCTCAGGCAGTGTGGAAAAACGTGATAATTTAAAGGTGCTGCAAATTTCCTCCACCTCGTCTGGATGAGTGAAATTAACTAGCACTAAAAGCTGTCAAATTAAAGGTTGACTTCCAGATATTAGCACCTTAAATGTCACCGAATATTCTCTGTCTCTCCCCTCCCCATCCTCCCTCCTTTCTCTCCCTCGGCCTCTCTCCCCACTCCCCCTCGACCCCCTCCCAAGCTTCTCCCCCTGTTTTTTTTTTTTGGCAAAGGCACGTCAGCACACCTGCACATGCACACAAACATTACCCTGCTGCTGCTCCTCCTAACTACTTGTGCGTGCTCAGGCTGGAGCTGCTCGCTATAAATCTCTGATGTAACCATGGCTACGGAACAACTGACAATTACAAAATTTCCTTCATTTTTAATGTTACACTAATTATGTTTGAATGTGTTTTAATGGAGAAAGGAATCAAGGGGAAGATGAAACAGTGTTCTGTATGAAAATAGCAGGAGGAAAATAGCCAGTGCCTCCCAGCCTTGAGAGCTTGAAAACCAAGCCCAGGAAAGGCACAGAGCATCTTGAAATGAGCTGGTGTGCCTGGGAGTATAAGATATACACACCAAGACATGAAATACATGGATTAAAGTTTGGAACCTGGATGGTACCACCAAAACAAGCCCACACCCACTCGTAAATAGGGAAAACAAAACTGCAGCTTAATTTGAACTTCATTTCAAGATGAAATGATGGATCCTTGTACTGCAACACCATCGCTTTACACGTTTTGCTGGACAAACGTGGGGGTTCCAATCTGAAGCTGGTTTTGTGGCATTTGTTCCGCCTATGATTTTGAGTTAGAAATTGTTTTTCTTCTATTCTGCATGGTGTAAAATACTGGGGGGTGTGAGGTGATTTCCAGGCATTCTACAATGCGTAAAAAGACATGCATTGTCTGTAGTAAGCTTTATGGGATCAAAAGAGCAAACCATTTTGTTACCAACCCTACTTTCATCCCCTAGGCCTGATGTGTCTACCTGTGTACCATTGCAAGGCTCTGTGTCATCCAAATGCGTATGTCATGTCAACACACTTTGAATGAAGCTGGTAAGTCCCCACAAGTGCCTCCTGACACAGTTGAGATGTGTGTGACACAAATGCCCTTTTTTGATTTTAGTGACATACTAGAGGGACACATCCTGCCAGTCACATTATTCTGGGGCTGGGCATCAGAGCTTTTAATCAGCAGTGCCTAGTAGGTACCCTGCCAGAGTGTGTTTACAGATGGATCCTGTGCTGGTATTGGCAGAATGTCTTCAAGCGGGGCAAGATGAGACAAATAGAAGACTTAGTAGACAAGTAACATACTCCTGGCATTTTGAGCTGGGGTCACAGGAATGCAAAAATTTTGTGGGATGAATACACCTTTTTTTTTTTATTTTATTTTATTTTATTTTTAAATAAGACCCTGATTTCATTAGATTTTACAGGGAGAGAGAGGGAGGACAATTAAGAAAAAAAAAATTAAACAACATTTTGCATCACAGTGCTCCATCTTCCTCCTTAGTGTTAATTAATTTAACATCCATGCACACCCACTGCCGAAGGTGGGGTGAGGATACTGTTACAGGTTTCCTCACAACAGTGAGTTTTCAATCCCAGTTGTGTCTTCAGTGGCATGAGCCAGCTTGATTATGCTAAAGCACCCCTGGATCCCTTCCTCTTTTGTTTCATTCTATCCAGGGTTTGAACGCTTAAACATTTGACATGCTTGGGTAGTTTCTTCTCTAATTTTATCCCAGCTGACTGTGCAATGAGTTTAAGTCAGAGCCCTTAGGTGCAAGCCACTTTCTACAATGTATATTAAACCTTATAAAACTAGCTGGTATGTCATTACCCAGAATATAATTGCCTATATTGGAATTTGGCCAGGATACTGGGGCTAATATTGTTAGCCTTGCAAAAATTGGCGTGGGACTTTTTAATGACCACATGTGGTCAGTGCCATATGTTTCTAGCTCATCTAAAGGACGGTACCTCTCACACAGCCATGCCCCTTTGAAATCATTTCAGGGCAGGAAAGCAAAAGCTCAGAGGCCAGACAGGATAGACAGTTGCTAGTTCGGAGACTGATGACATCTTTGATGGGGGGCAAAAGAGAGCCCTGTTGCAAAACCCAGCATTTCATGACCAGAAGCTGTTAGCGACCCCAGTTTTGCATGTACCCTCCCCCTCCTTTACCAACCCTAACTCCTTTGCCATGGGGCCTGATAAGAAGGGTCACTGCCTTTTCTAGAAATGATGCATTTTGTGTAAAGTTAATTTTTTTTATTGGCCATCAGGAGGGTGATTTCATCCAATGAAGATATTGGTTTAGACAAAATTAGCCTAAACCACAAACTCAACTGGAAGAGTTCTATAAAGCCCTTTTGTTTTTTTTAAGTTCCATGTGCTGTGTTCCAGATAGTCATAGCATGTCCAACCCAGGATGACTATGCTTTAAAGTGACTAAGCTAGCATTAATACTCACATGAAAAGAAAATCCAATTGAAATATTTGGTACAGTGTTTCCATGTTTGCTCCATGTGCCACTATGAAGTTTGGGATAGAAGCTTTCCCAGAGAAAACAGATGTAGTTTACCACTGCTCTAGTCAATCTCCAGATTGATCTCAGACTAATCTCCATCTCATTCTTCAAAATATTCATAAAAATGTATTTGTTTTTGAGCCCCTCTGGTAGAATGTTACTACAAGGTTCAGAATGAAGCTTGCACTGCTCTCCATTTTTCCTTCTTATCCCGACAAGAAGGAATATTTGGTGTCCTTAACCTTTCTCGGTATCTTCTTTGTGTCACTATATAGTCTCTTCTCAAAAAAAGTAACTGACTCTGTTGTGATGTCTATGTGCCTGAGGTGCCCTCCTCACTCTCTTTCTTCCCACTTTCCTTTGAACCACTAAACCATGTTCTCTTTAAATTATACAATGAAACCTTCCATTTACTTTAGCCTGCAATAAAATAGATTTTCATTATAAAACATTTGATGGTACTGCACTACTTCTGGCCTATGTGGCTTGTTAAGGCACTAGTGGTGGTAGAAAAGTGATGACCTACCACCTCTGTTTTAAACCTAATTCTCTCCTGATCGTCAAAAGTTGTGAAGAAGAAATCAAATCTATTATCAGACAAGGCTATCATTAAGGAGGTTAGCAAGCCTTCATCTTTACAGCCTTCAACTTTACAACTGTCCTTTGCTTGAGAGATCATCGTTTGGCTTTAACGATCTGTCTTGCCACAGAGAGGGTTTAATCTTCCCTTTTTTGATTAAACTAATAGAGATGGTTTTGCCAAGTCATCTCCAAGGTTCTGTTTGCTTCACATGTCCTGGACTTTTGACTTTGCTAAAGCTTTTATACCTGAATATAAAACAAGGTTGGTATTTGTGACTTGGGTTGTTGATCTCTTCCTAATTATGACTAATGGTCAATTCATACATTTGTGGCTCTATTTACATGTAGTGAAGATGTAGCAGATGAGCAGAAGGAACAACATAGATCTTATCAACAGTCATTATTATCACAGGGGTTAAGAAGCTTGTAATTCCAGCATCTAGTTAGAACAGCCACAGTGTTTGGATAATTAAGTGGTAGCTGTGATAAGGTAAGCCTTTTCCAGAAATGCGTGTTGAGAAGATATAAACTCTTGCTTCCTGATTACAGCACAGTGACACTTCATCTAGAGGCACAACTAGAGCTGGTCTGTGACATGGTTCAGCCCCAGCTGGCAGCTGAGCACCACGTGGCTTCTTGCTCACGCCTCACCCCCACCCCCTGACCCCCCCCCCGTGGGAAGGGAAGGAGAATAGGGAGAAAAATGCAAAACCCTTTGGGGTGAGATAAGGAGAATTTAATAGAACAATGCCAGAAGAGGAGAAACAACAGCAACAACAATAATAGTAATAAATACTCTGACAATAGTAATGTCAGAGATAGATACTAACCTTTAAAAACTAAATGACCCAAACCCGATCTAACTGAAGGGGCAGTTTTTAGTGTCATATCCTTGTGATATTCCAACCGGGAGTATTTCAGTGAGTCTTGCAGAGAAGGGCTCTAGCAGGTAGGTTTTCTCTGTGGACTCCAGAGCTTTGAAATTCACTTCTTTGAGAGGGTAAACTGAAGGCAGCAAGAGATGGGAGGGCTAGAGACATGGTGATTTACTGGAAAAATCCGGATCTTTTTGGAGAGAAAGGGCTGCCTGCATTGAATATAACTGAATGTATATCTTATTAATGGCAAAATGCCTAGTGCTTTTGGAAAGCACTTATGAACCCAAAGACATAATTTGTTGGACGATAGATCCCTAGCAAAGGACCTAACTTTGGCATGTGATCCATGCCAAGACCATTCACTAGTTTGGTTTCTCCCTGCATTTTATGTTGTGATGTATATTTATAGCCCTCCTGAATCCAAGATGTGTTAAAAGCCCATTTTGTAGGAAAACTATGTCTAGTTGTACTTATTCCATCTTAAGCCCATAAAATTTATTCTTTACTGTTGTGTGACTGTGTTTTGGGGTATTCTAGGTCTGTTTACTACAAGCTTATGCACACCCATCTCTCTGGTACAATGAGTTTGTAAAGATGTGCAGCAAATATTATAAAGGTCCTCTAAGCCTTCAAAATACATTTTGGAGTTGATGATTAACTCTGCATGATAGGTTGACTACTTCTACAGCAAGGTGGTGTGACAGACTGGAAAATCTATTCATTTGTTTTCCTATTTAAAAGAAAAATAAGTGCAGAACCATAAATAAGGAGGTGAAGCATAACCACTTAGCACACGAAGGTTTATTAAGCAGCACTTGATGGGAACGTTTCACAATGTGTTCCTGAGAGCATTGCTGACCTGTGTAATTTTAAATGTGCAGTAAAATGAAGGCCTTCTAGATGGGTCTGGTGATATCAACTCACACAATGCTCTGCAGAACACCTGGACATTCACACAGGCAACTATAATTAATTCTAAATGTTACTTTTCATGTGTATTTTCTCAAGATTCAAGGTTTTATTTCCACAAAGAAGACATCTTGGTATCTGAGAAAATGCTATTTTATTGGAAGTTTGAAAACACATTTTGTGTATTTTCATTTTTCGTTCTGTTGGAGTATTTTTCCAGAATGTGGGATTTTTCAAGGGATTTCTGAGAGCTGCTGAGCAAAAATTAAACTTCAATAAACTTTACTGGTATTGTTATTCTTGTCATGTAATCATCACTTTTGAAGTGCTCTTCTCTACCTCTAGTCTTCCAGGAGATTCCTTTTTCAGAATGTAAGTTTCTTGTACATATCCCATTAAATCTTACTAATGTCTTATGATGTTTAAGTGTCTTCTAAGAATGAGGCAAAGGAGGCAGTGTCTTAAGAATCATGAAATGCTTACTTGGAAAGACAACTTCCTTGGACTAGTACGATACCACAACATTTTTTTTTTTAATATTTTTTTTCTACTCTGAATTAATTATTCAGCAATGTTTGGTTGATTACTACAGCTATTATTTGCCTTTCAGATAGGCTTGGAAAAGGCAATCTGAGGCCACTGGCCCCCCCACCAAGTTAAAAGGACCAGAGCTCCTGCTAGGACATCCTCACTCCCAGCCGCAATGAACAGTAGGAGACTATTCTCATTTTTTATAAGCTCTCAATATTTCTGCTGATACCTAAATAGAGATTGCTGACTTTTTGGTATTTCTTAAAATGTCTGGCTTGTCTTCACATCCTCAGAAAATGGGAGCTCAGCTCTAGCAAAAAATTGGCTGCAGGTCTGTATACTTACAGCAGCTTCCTCTGTGAATAGTGAGCTCTGTTGTTAATTAATGCAAACTGTGTTATCATCTCATCTACTGTTTTTCCTTCTGTTAGGCAAATTTTCTGTTTATTATAACTATCATGATAGTGTTTATAGGCCTTAGCCAAGAACTTGGGCCTCATAGTATACAGAAATAATAATTACTACCATTTTCCTCTTTTAGCTTGCTTTTTTAGGGAAACATGGGTTATACTGTCATGCTGTTTGTCTGGCGGTCTGCTCCAAATAACTTTGGAAGCTTTTAATTATTTCAACCAAAGTTCTATCAGTTTTGTGGAAACTGGCTACCAGCAAACGGAGAAGGGTTCCTGCTGCAAGGAAGACTGTGTTGTAAGCTCATATTATTTTCTTTCTGGGAGCAGACGTGTCGGCTGGCCAAGCAGCATAAATATAGCTCTTGTGCTGCCTCTTCCCTACTCAGTAATTAGGAAATCTGGGAGGGAAGTGGCTGTGCTGTGTCCTCATTTTGAACAAGAATGCAAGATTGGAGGTAGGTTGTAAGTAGCATCAAGGAGAATTTGGATATATTAAGTGGGGATTTGGGAAACACTCTTCATTAGCTCTGCTGCTCTCAGATTAACTAGATTTATATTTTAGTGTACTTTGGAGTGCAGATATTCACTAGGATTTTAATGGGAGTCTTCCTAAGGAGAACTGGGAAAATCCATGGGAAATCCTAGATGTGATGATGATGATTCAGGACTAGTGATGGTAATATCATTTGCATAAGATGTACAAGTAGATCATACAAATTTGTGCACAGTTTACAGTTCTCATATGTATTTGTCTGCACTAGAGGTGTCTAACAACCATCAGTGTCTATTTGCACTGGTTTTGGGGGTGATATTATTGCATGTGTAAAACCTAAGCTCCTTATTTTCACTCAGAGTTTAATTTAGTCATTTATAAAGTCAGCTGAAATTTTGTCAAAGCAAGATAATTTTTCCAAATCTGTAATAAAAATTGTGAGTGACATATGTTTAACTAGGACATTATAATGAATAAATGCACCCCAGAGAATAATTGCTAATTATTTTCCCCCTTTTCTCTACCTTCGTGTCCCAGAGAAAACCCATTTTGGGTATCACAGAGGTTCTGCATTGACTGGTAACAATATTAACAAGGTAATATGATCAAGAAGAAATACTTCTCTGGTTTGGATACCATAACTTTTTTTTTTTTTTTTTTCATTACTATTTTTATTTAGCATTTTAATGTTAAACTAGTGTCCTGGCTGAACTCCAGCTTCTGGACAAAATCCAGCTTAAGTAATTGCATCCTATCTAATGAATTTCCCTATCTGGCATTAATTGGAAAAGCTATTCTTCACATCCTGTCCTGACCTGGTCTATAATGTTGCTATGTGCTATAGGTTACTGTGATCAATCTTGGAAATGGCTGCATTTTAATTGATAAATACATATGCACCAGGCAAGTTTAGGAACAAAGCAGCTAGATAGATATGTCCCACTGCCATCTGCTATGATGCATCACCTGTGAAGCACAGGTACTGTCCCCTTTCAAATAAAAATATTCCTCCTTAAGCATTAGTAATCACACTCTTCTCCAGAAGCTGGAAACCTTAAAAAGCATATTTAAACTTTAATTCTATTTATAGTTATCAGAGGGGTTCCTTTTAGTTAGAGTGACAAAAATGAAGAGTTAAAGGTTCTGGATTTACTTTACAGTGTCACAGGGACCTTGCTCAGGTAGGGCATATACTTGTGCAGCTAACCATGCCTTTGTTTGTGTGACTTTAGGGGGAAGGAGGAAACCTTGCACAAAATATATCAACTGAGAATTCTTTACTGCTTCTTTTTGCAAAATTAAATTCAATTTCTCTAATCTCAGGTGGTATTTACAATATAAATTATCAATATATTCAGCCTGTATATAGCATCCAATATAATTAAAGCCAGAAAACCTGTTTCTGTTATTGTTTATTGTTTACACACGCTCATAAATTCTTGGGAGTTTTTGGCCATATTGGCTGCATATTCTGAGTTTGTCTTCCTTGCCTTCCCAGACTTGCATGCTGAATTTAAATATACAGCCTTAACTATTAAGAACGTTTTCCTCAAGTCTCCTTTGCTTCACAAGGCATGTTGGGACACACGTATCAAGACAAATTTGAAGAAAATTGGTTTATTAATGTTATGCACAATTAAAATGTGCAAACTCTGGGATCACTTTCCTGATGTCTATGTGTATACCTGGATATAAAGAACATGAAGTTGGGGAGTTTTTTTGTTTGTTTGTGTTTTGTTTCTTTTTTCAATTTTCTCAATGTTAAACATTGCTGTGGGTCAGAAGGCTGGTTTCTGGCAACATAGCTAATTATTTTGTGTAGATATGTGTTAAGTTTCACAGAGTTTTTGAAAACTCACAAGAGGTAATTTGATGACCATCTGATCTGTTGCGTATCACAAGCCATTAAACCTCACTTGAATTTGAACCCCCAGCCCTGAATGAGGGTTGGCATATCGATGATGTCTACAACCAGGCAGGAAAGACCCTCCTGATCAGTTTTCACCCAGGGCCTGGTCAAGCTTGGGTGGGATCCAAGTCAGAAATCACCACCAGGTGCCCCACGTTTGGCATTAACATCCGGTGTCCCACCATAAAGGCTGGCTCTGCGTGTGGTGTGCATGAGTTTGTTTATGTAGTGGGTGTGCTGTGTAGGAGTTCTAGTTACTGGAAGGCCTCCAAGTGATATTGGAACACCACCACATCTGAGAGCAGAGGAAGGATTATATCTGTGATATTGGTGCTGTTTTTTGGACATTGCCATGTGATTGGAATTGGACTGGTCAACTGGTTTCTACGTTGGTTCACTCCTGTCTTTGCTTCATCCTACACTGTGAGTGAAGGTATCAGTCTCTGTTCTTCTGGTGGCCAGCCACCTTGTATCCTCCATGTACAATTTAGAATCAGAGGGAAAGATCTGGCTTGTGTGTTGTTTACTGGTGGTAGTATCCTTCCTATTGGGTATGCAGTCAGCCAAAGAGCATTCCACTATGACGGTCATGTCACTATGGGCTAGAAAGCTTTGTTGCAAGTCCTGATATAGAGACTATGGGTGATAAGAAAACTGGTTACAGTCCTACACCTTGTTGTTAGGCATATGTACTTTATTTCTGAGGTGAATTGGTGTACCTTCATATTTCAGCAATTGTGCCTTATTACACCAAAGTCTTGCTGCCTACCAAACCCATCTATCACCAGGAATTCATTTTGGCCTGCAAAATTTGGTCAATTCCTTTTCTACTTTTCATCCACACTGCATCTGAGGTATGGTAAGCCTGTACTTCTTGTTAAAGTACTAGTAAATAAAATTATAGAATCATTTAGATTGGAAAAGACTTTTAAGTTTGAGTCCAACCACTAACCTAACTACCAAGTTCACTGCTAAATCGTGTCCCTAAGCACCGTACCTATGTGACTTTCAAATATGTCCGGGGATAGTGATTTAACCACTTCCCTGCGCAGACTTTTCCAATGCTTGGTAACCCTTTCAGTGAAGAAATTTTTCCTGATATCCAACCTAAACTTCCCCTGGTACAACTTGAGGCCATTTCCTCCTGTCCTATCACTTGTTATCTGGGAGAAGAGACTGGCACCCACATCTCTACAACTTCCTTTCAGGTAGTTGTAGACAGCAATAAGGTCTCCTGAGAGCTCCTTTTCTTCAGACTAAATAGAAGTGAAAAGTTTCTGCGTAATGTTCATTGAAATGAGAATTAATGGTAGCTGACTGGTTACTGTCACATTTCCCATGACTATCCATTTAAGTTAGCTGCTAAGAAAATCTAAATTAAAATTTTATTGCTTGGTAAAACAAACAACACTTTCCCACCCCCCTTTTTTTTTAAGGAATATTTGGAAAGTTGCTATTTGTTGACCCTTGAGTACAGGGTATTAAATATATAATTAAAGCAGTCTTAAAATTTTGGTAAGTTAAACAATAATATTAACCCCCAAACAGCCTAATCATGACTTGTATTGCAAGTGATATGTACTCTGATATATAGGCTGGTTGGCTGTAGTTCAAAACTGGAAGTGTTATTGATTATAGTCTTCCTACAGTGGGGATTAAAAAAAGTGTCTTATCTCACTATCTGTTTGAAAGATATAGATTCCTGTTATTTGCTGAGGTAAGGGAATGTTGGTGGTATCAAGTTCTTTGCACAAGGACTGACATGACTAGATGCTCCTTTGAAGATTTACCTCACTATCCTGGAGGAACAGTCAAGCTCCTCTGGGAACAAAACTCCTGAATCTGGGCAGCCCTTTCCCAAACCATCAGATCAGTATTAAGCTGGTTCTGCACCTGTCAGTAGGTTGTTTTGGGATTTTTTTTTTTTTCATTGTTTTTCTCCCTATCCCTACTGTTATGGGTTTTTTTCATTTACAAGTAAAACAGAGGATAAACTGTTTTTCAGTTAGTCTTCACTTAAGCCACTGCCATCATTGCAGAGACATTCAGAGACATAGGTAGCCCAGAGTATGGCCCTGTTTCATTGCAGCAGCAGGAGAGCTGGGTGAAACATTAGTATGTCCCATGTGAGAGTACTTAGGTGATGTCATGTGCAGCAGGTTTGCTTATATTTTGGACCTTATTCAACAGGGACCAACTCAGTTAGACCTAATTAACACACAACTACTTAGCAAGAGTAGGCCTTTTGTCTTTCTGAGTGTGTCATGATTATTATTAATGAATTGTTTATAGTGCACAAGTGCTGGACAAATAACGCATGCAAATAAATTACAGCCAGTGATTTTTTTTATGAGTAGCATTAATTTCTTCTGAGAATAAACTTCAAATATTCTAAGGAACATGTAGTCAAAGCACTCTTTCAGGGTTAAAGGCTTGTTAGGGGTTTCCATGAAATAGAGACTGTAACTAGGGTCTGTGGAGTTACAGAATTGAAAGAGTGATTTGGGCTGAACACCATTCCATGCAGGACAGAAGCCACAGCAGGCAGAAACCACATGCTGGTCCCCCTCAGTCCCTTTAATCAGTTCAGGTAGTCAAAAATCTCGCATCAAATGTTACTGCTTATAAGGCTTCCTAAAGGTCATTGTTCTTACCTGTAAAGCTGAGTGGAAAATAACTACTCTGTTTCTGCAAGGACTTACACTTCTGATATTTTTTATTCTACATTCAAACTGTACCAGACAAAGTCACTTTTCTTTCCTTATTGTGGCTGGGCTGGAGGCTGAGAGCTTGGGACCTTTGACTTTCTGAGGAGTCAGAGACAAACTGACTAATAGGAAGATTTCAAACCCTGAGTCCTGTTAGGATTCTGCAACCCTGACTGATTTTTGGCAGAATCTTATTAAACCATGTTTTGGTAGCAACAAGTAAAACTTTTTTTTTTTTTTTCTTTTTTAAAAATTTTCTTAACATCTTATTTAGGTTTATATGAGTACTGGTGCCGTACCAAGTAGATAGCATCAAAACCTGACTACCAAGTTTGGAATACTGGAGTAATGCACTCCTTCTGGATTTTTAAATTTTTTTTCAAACTATTGTATTTTATGAACTATTTATTTCGGCTTTCCTGTTTTTTATTCACGATTCTCCTCCTATGAAAAGTAATATATACCACAGGGTATTGTTTCTGCTTTGTCTGTTTTTTCTTGTTTATTTGAAAATCTATTCACTAAAAGTCATAGTGTTTATGGAAATAAACTATAAAGCCAGAATAGCATTGTACCCATGGTGCTTTCATCCTTTAGCTTAGGGATTAAAGGCCAAACCACAATTACATGGAGATTTGGGGTGACCACTTTCTCTATCCACGTGCAGACTGAACTCCAGAAAGGAGGACTTAGCAAAGAAAAAGAACAGCTACACAGAAACACTGTCAAATTCTTCTCTCTGAGTTCTAAATTCCCCATAAATTGAGATTATCATGGCTTTTTCTTGTCCATTTTACACAAAGTCCATAAAGGAGTGCTCTGGATGACTAATAACATCCTTGTGTACAGTGTAAACAGTATAGATTACAGGCCATGGATTTATCTCCACGATGCATAACTATGGCATGCTTGTTACTTAGCACCTTATTTCAGAAAAGCTAAACATCTTATTCAGTGGGATGGGCTTTGGTCCCCTGAAGAAGCTGAATTAAAGACTCAGTAACTCTTTCTGTCTTAGTAAATTTGTGGTCTTAATTTACCAGTGGTATCCATGCTATATTTTTCCCCATATAGTATTCTCATCAGTCAAGCACTGTCCAAAAGAGCTAAACCAGAAGACCAAAGCAGCATAAACATTCATTTTGAGTTCATACGATTGACATAATTGTGAAAGGATAAAATTATATTGTAAAGTTAATCATTAGAGAAAATAGATGCCTGAAGGATCTAAACTTAATATATTAGGCTTTTCTTTTCACTGAGTCAATATAGATTGACAAGCCATATTTTCCATTCAAAGAAATGTTAAATGTGTTTACAGATTTCATGAAAGACTCTGAAGACAACATCACTTTAACAATGTTTTCTGTCAGAGGCTACAATAATAACCTGATATGTGCTCTCAGTCATGCTGGAGTAACTGTCAAAAATGGTAGAGCACATAGGTTAAATAGAGTAGAATTAGGCCTAGCAATCTTGCATTTTTGGAAAAAATACAGGGTTTTTTTAGTTTTATTTTTATTATTTTGTTTTAGTCTTCAATCCTGAAGGTAGAGGTGACTGAGGTGAATTAGACATGTTGTTCAGAGCTGTCAGTTCTCACAGCTTGTCCAGTAGGACACACTCCGGCATAAACAACTGACTATCTTGAGTGGAAACATCAGAGTAAAAGGTGTTAATGTTTCTGGCACGAGCATCATGTTACAGCAAATGCCATTGCACCTCTGTGGTGTTGATGAGTGTCCTTGTGACCCAGTAACACTTCCCCTTATGCTGACCCACTCTGGATCTCTGTGGAAGTGCATAGTGACACCGTGAGCTTGGGGTATGGACCCTGTCCCACTCACTCCATGCATTGCATTGTTCACTTGTGTGCTTTGCACAGCTGCTTGTCTACATAACTTGTCTCATCCTTCATGTCCCTTAAATACTAGAAAGCTAAGATAGCCCTTACCTTGAATAGCTAAAATATTAATTTGTAAGATACTCCCGCTTTTTTTTTTTTTTTTAGATGTTTTGCCTTTTAAAAACCCCCAAACCATAAAATCTTATATATTCAAATATTTATTTAAATATTAGGATAGAATTAGAGTTAGAAGTTCCAGCTTTTGGAAATCCAGAATTGTCATGGTTAATGTTTTATTTGTTGTCTAAGGCAGGTAAACACTTTTTTGGGACCTTTGTTTTGTGAACATACATTAAAAAGATGAACTTGCTAGCTTGAGGCAACCCAGCAATCCCCTAGTAGTCCACAAGTTATTTAAGACTATATATGACTTTGAGGACATCCTCTCTTTAACTTTGGTGTGACTAAAGATTTGAAGTCTTTGGGTGTCACTGTGGCATCATATACTAGTCAAACACTCCATGGTAGTAACACAAAATTTTTCTTAACACTCTTGTGAGATATGCTATATTCTATGTCAAGTAGGGTATTATAAATTCCTTTCATGCACTTCTTTTGGATCATGCAGGATCTGGCACATGTAAGACTGTTATATTTTATACTGCACTAATTCAGTATAGCCCATAGTTTGAGTTTTAGTAAGCAGGATTTCAGAACTAAGAACTAGTTTTCAGCTGTAGTCTTAACTTTCTGGGTGAACATTATCCCTGTTCAAATCTTCCACGTGAAATGGCAAGACAGTGTTTCCTTACTTACAAGTATGATGTAAGGATGAATGAATTATTTGGCAAGTTTTTGGAGATTACTTAGAATTGAAAAATGCAAAGTATTAATATTTGATTATTAAATTCTACTATTATAGTTAATGATAATATTTGAACATATCCTAAAGCCAACAAATAAGAAAGGCTGATTTAAAAATGCATGGACAATTTTAACTTCCAGTTTTTCTGACCTTGTAGGACACCTGTGTGCATTTGTGTTGTCTCAAGTCTTTGATGTTTTCTGGGGTATTACCTATTTTGAATAATGGGAATTTATTTTTATTTTTTTTTTAAATTATGCTTACTTTTGCTGTATGTTTTATGATTTCTACTTTTGAGCAGAAACAGAAATACTATGCTGCAGAGAATGATAATTTTCTGTACATGCATTGCTTGGGTGGTGTTGTTGTTGTTGCATATGTAACCATTAGAAAAAAAAGGAAAAAACCTCAATCAAAATATCTCTGTTGAGCTTTGAGTAATTAAATGAAGTGTGCAATACTTTGGCACTAGAGATTATTGTTTGCTTGTGTGCTTCAGGGGCAAGTTTGAAAAGGGAGAACAAACTTTATTGGTAATAGATTCAATTTGCTAAAAAGAAGGCACTATATCTGACAAGAAGCATTTCTTCAGGCACTCTACATTTACTGCCAGGTAAATACGGCTGCCTGGAATAGCTCCATCTGGTGAGTCACAGCATACAGCAAAGCCCTCCTCTCCATTTAGTCCTATTAGTTCTTTGACACTAATTTGGATCTGCAGAGAAGTCATCACCCCATACTTCTGTTACATGGAGATCTTATTCTAAAAACATGTATTACTTGTAAAGACTACATTGAATTGATGTAGCTGTTTATGTTGTTTAAGCTTTCGAATTTTTATTTATTCTTCTCCTTTCACAATGAGGGAAATAAAAAATAAATAAATAAATAAATAAAAAAACAACAAACAAACCAACAAAAAACAAAGCAAAACACAAAGGTTTTCCTTATTGTATTCCCAGACCAGGAAAAAATTAGAAATGTCAATATGTTGAAATATAAAATCTGATATTTGAGACCCCAGAGCCTCTCCATAGGCAGCACTTCTAAGTGCTGATGCCACCCCAGCCAATGAAGATGTTTATCGATTTAGATTTGTCAACGTTTAATTATGCACCATTACAGGAATATATGAAGTCAATGAAAAAGAAGGATGTATGAATAAAAATTATTTTGCAGCAGCAGTACTGCATGCAGAGCAAAGCTTTTAGTTCTGGCTTTTAGATTTGGACAGTAGTTTTTTTTTTTTATGTAAACTACTGCACCCAGAAGAAGGGTATAAATATGGGAGGAAGAAATCACACATCAAGGAGTACAGCTTCTTGCTTAGTGGATTCAGATGTCTGCTCTGTAAATACCATGAGTTCCATGTATGACTGTGATAAAATACCTGAAATAGTTCTTGGGCAAATACAGTCTACAACCTGTTCAGAAAGAATTGATGCCACAATGACACGGCTCCCATCAGGGTGACACTGCAGCGATGACACAGGATTCACAGAAAAAGAATGAACCCTGAAAGTAACCCAAACACTTGAGTTGTGCAGTCCTGACAGTAAGTTTAAAAAGAACCCAAGAAAACGATAGAAAAGAGTTGTAGTTTGCTGTGCTAGTTTTCTGACATAAACAGAATTTCTAATGACTCCACATGGGTAACTGTGTATTCACAGGCATTAAAAACAGAGGAGGCTGCCCCAGTCTGTTTACATTTGGTTCATTTTTTCTCCAGTATACGCAAGTTCCCCTTTTCATTGAATTTCCTGGCTCAGTTCTCACTGCTATAAACACCAGCTTTCAAATAATTATTTCTGCCTTTGAGATGTATGCAATGGGTGCTAGAAGCTCTGAGAAAGGATTGTAAACTGGCACTGCCAAGGCTTGCAAACGGGGTCTCAGGAGACCAGTGATGGAGGTGGCCTGGGATACTGGGTGCTGGGGCAGCTCTTGCAGCACTGGCTGCATAAACCGGACCTGGCAGGTGCACAAGTGCTGCTTGGGATTTACAAAAGGGCTGAAAATTACCTACACTGAGGATGTGAACTGCAGACCTCCATTTCTCTGTGTCACTACTTTCTCTCCTGGTTTTTCAGTAGGAGTTTCTTAGCATCAGAGATAAGCCCAAGATGCAGTATCCAGATGTGGAGACAAACATTCTTAAATTATTAAAGCATAATTTATCTTTGATTTTAATAATGGGGGGACAAGATGGAATATAACACTTTGAAAAGCCCTGTGAGATCTCCAGTTAGTCAGTCAATGCTGTTAACTTGCTTCTTCTAAACCATTACAAATTCAGAGTGTGAAATCTTTGAAAACTATCTAATTGGAGAAGGTTGTCTTGCATTTGGCCATTTTATTTTTGCAAACCATTGATCTGCTGATATATTGCAGTCACCCGGCTCAATGCACTGTTGAGATATTTTATTGTAATACATTAACAGAGCAATGGTCATTGATTGATAGCAAGGGAGCAAAGGAAGATTTCTTCTGTATGTTTTGCTTAAAATAAAATACATTAAAAAAAGATATGCTGGGCAATATTCTGTTCTTACTCCATTACAAATTCAATACCATTACATGGACATCTGTGGGCATTCTCCAGAGTTAAGGTGGTATGGCTGAGAACTGAATTTGTCTTGCATACACTAACATCCAGTCGATATCCTCTTTACCAAACACATACTCTAATCTCAAGAGTTTTGTTTGTATTTAAATGGAAATCAGTTATATATAGTTATAATTTGGGTCTAGAATGACCTTTGCTAGTTTTCGGTCAGCTAGTATTTAAATGTGTGCATATGTGTGTGTATGTATTTCTCTGAATAATTACTGGAATGAATAAAGACAAACTTTACCTTGTGGAAAATAACCTTTTTCTTATTTAAATTAATGTCTTAAGCCATTTTTTCTTTTTTTTTTTATGATAATTTTAGAAGAAATAGCTTTTTCTTACACACAGAATCGTTGCCATGCTAATTGTATCTCAGCTCTGATCTAAAGGGAACATTTTCACTAGGAAAAAAAAGCATTGTTTAGTCTTTGATTCAATTGAATCTTTAGCCTCTCTGCCGAGTCTGTCAGCCCTGGTGCCATTTACAGAGTATGGTGATTTTTGATATCAACACTTGCCTTTTGGGGATTGGGCTGCGACCTTCGTGATCATTTTATACAAACCACTACAGGGTAGAGATTTTATAATCCGAACACACTGGGACTATGTTTCTGTTCATATTAGCAAGAGTTCATGCTGTTGCAGTGGTGATGGTGTGCATTCCTGAGATGAGCAGTTCAGGTTTTTTGCACGGAAATTAAATCTTTTGGTGAAAGGCAAGGTAAAGAAGCAGTGACAGTAAAGCTCATGTAGTAAGAGCAGTAATGCATGATGCAGAGTGGAGGCTGAAGCACGAGTGGCAGATTTACATTTTTATGAGCAGCATGTTTGGGACCATGTGTTGGCGCCTGGCAGTCCGTTGTATTGGATGCATTGGAACCATGTTCAGCATTTTATTAGCATGAAATCAAATGGGTTTTGTAGAGATTTACGAATCTAAATTTAAAATGGAAAAAGGATGAAATATTTAGTCTTTTAAGTGACACTGAAATTCTAGGTTAGACTACGTATATTGTAGATAGGTAATTTTTTTTTTTTAATTGATCTATTTAAGAGAACTCTTTTTCTAGAGTGCTTTGTTTAGTGTAATAGCACAGAAATGATTTACCTACCATTGCTAACTCAATTTCTCTTAAGATTTTCCAATTCTTTCATCTTCTGTTATAAACATATGGGTGTTTTCACATTTTCTTTTTCCACTTTTTTTTTTTTCTTTTGATTTTTGACCTCATTATGTATTAGAACCTCATGGTTGTGTTTGGGTTTGCAAGACTTAAGAAGAATGAACTGTATTAAAAATCCTTCACTGTAATTCAAAATAGACTGAAAGGAAACATTTTTATCCATATTACCATTCTAAATGCTTTGCTGAACTACTTGTAACCTGTATTTACATTCACAATTTCTACCATATATTTTTGAAAGCAAGAATGGCCTTTACTCAGTATTCCTGTGAAAGTAATCCTTCATAAAACTTCACAACCTGCATAAAACTTCTTACAACTGGAACTGGAGAGAAACTCTGATGCTGTAACCTCTGACTTTTTCAGTTTTAAAATAATTAAATATAAAAAATATTATATGAAAACACTTGAAAAATTTAGCTAGAATCAAATTCCCTATTTATTTAGAGGCAAACTTTGGGAAACCAAAATATTTTGGCTAAAAAGGATATAATCTCATTAGTTTCACATGCACTTTAGAAGAATTGTAGATCTGATTTGTCATTCCACAATTTTTAAGTGTTATATTCCTCTATCCTTTTTATGGGACTACATTTTAAGTGGTGTATGATGATTCAGTTTCGTTGGAAGAGGTTCATTGATGGTAAAGAGCTTGTAAGGTATAGTCAGATGTGTGGAGAACAGGTTAGAGAGATGCTCAAATGTTGTCCTGTATATAATGAATCATGAGTGGCATCATTAAAAGACAAATTTAAAACCAATTATTTTTCCATAGAAAATAATTACTCTCTACACAGAGAAAATTGATTAGCTTAGAATCATATTTTCGCTTTGTTTATTCATGAACTGCAATTGAAATTAGTGTTTTTAGACCTCTACTTGTGACATTCTATTTTACATTGCTTTGGTGTTTACAATGAAGAGAAGGTGGTTGTGAGGGTTTTTTTTTTTAAGCAAACCATCACTTCCTAACTCACTAGTTTGTGCTAAATTGGTTTCCTTTTTAGCAGTATGGAGTTGTCTTGGTTCTTGAAAACATGCTTCAACTGAATCATCGATCACTGTCTTCACTATGATGGTGGTTTTATTTATACAGCTGCATGCAATGTTCACTGTGAAGTATTACGATGTATTAAGGTCTTGTGATTTTGTGCTTTACTTCAGACCCTGCTCTAAATTGCTGAAAAGTTACACTGTGGTTCATAAACCTTTAAGCAAATGTGGTGTTATTTTTGAGCTAACAGACCGGTTCAGGGAAGGCAAAATTGTTTCTATTTTTAATACATCAGTTCAATAGGTTTAACTTTTCTTTGTTCATAGCTTGATTGTAAATGACATAGATTTTAAGGTTGTGTTTCCTACTGAAAACTATCCAGCAAATATTATCTATTGCCAAATTCTTGCCTCTGGACTGTCATTACATATTGAAACTATAATTTCTGAATTTACTTTTCAAGCCAGGAGGATCATTTTCTTCCCACATATTTAATCCTTGATTTGGTGCAATTACAATAACAGAATGACTGAATGAAGAAAATACTGAAACTTTTCTTTTTAGAAAAAGATAAGTAAGGCTCAGGTAATTTAATTAGGATACATTAACTTCTTTCCCCCCCCCCCAATTATTCAGCTGCTCTCATATTCTGGCAATACTCACAAACACTTCTGACTAGGGGATCATGACCTAAGTTGCTGAATGCTAGACTTTTTTGCTGCTTATAGCAAATGTTTACATTTAATTTTCTCTTGCTACATTGCTACCACAGAATAATGCATGCACTACTACTTCTGAAGAATTCAGTGAGACCCTTGTATAGTTACTGTTTGTGTGCTGAATGTAGCTACGGCTGCATTAAGCAGTCTAAAGATGCATTGATGCAATGCTACCTATTTGCCTATTTCAAGTTATTAAATGCATATTAGGGGTAGGCATCTGCCCTGACACTTTATGTAGGGCTATTTTTAATCATATGCAGTTGCATAGGGCTATTTACCGTAGTAAATAGTTCAGATGTGAATATGCATTATTGCTGATGTGTTTAAGCAAGTTTCCCAAATTTCTGCTATTACTGTTCTGCAGGAAATGAATAATGAAAAGAATAAGAATGGAATCCAACTTCAAAGTTGGGGTAATCCCTTGCTATTGCACAGCTGCAATCATGAGACATTCATATTTTTGTTGTGAATATTTGAATCTGAACATCAAAGTGAAACGTACAGAATGCCACCCTGTTGACCAACATAATAGAAAATATTAGTACAAATCTCTCAAAGTCTAATTCTTGGGCAGACATGAATAATATCTTATTGAAAATAATTCTTGTTCAAAGGCACAATGATTCCTGAAATGTATAAAGCAATCAAATCAAAGGAGCCTGAATAAACAGATAGAAATTTGACCTATAATGGAGAGAATACTTTTATTAGTAATTTTGAAAATGGAGAGTAATTTCCAAGCATTTTCATTGTAGTAGTAACATGTTTAGGTTCCAGGATGGGGTATATATGTTTTTTTACTAATCAAACAAGGAAGTATCCAAGTTTTTATTGCTGTACATTATAAAACAATGGTGTTGACATAGTTGTCTTGATGTAAAATCCCCATGGAGAACAACTACAAGTAATTTTGCAAAGCACAAGGGTTCCAACCAGCCTAATGTACTTTACCTGCAATCTGCTTTCACCAGCTGCCTACAGTGAGGTTAAAAAAACAGTTATAAAAAAATCCCACAAACATTCCATCCTCTGATTTATTTTCCTAGTAGAGGAAATGTTTGTTTGCTTGTATGACAAATTGATTAGCACATGATTTTCTATTTGGAAAATACAACCAGAAATACAGCAATGGTAGAAAAATCATCTTCGACTCAAAGTGCTGGATACAACCAACATTTTATTCACCAGATATTTATGGCTGTAGTGCTTCAATGCTTCAAGTAGAGATGAAATAGAAATAAGCCATCAACTTAAGGAAATTGAGAAGCATGACCAGCAACGTAGATTGTATTTTAAAATCTTGAAAATAAAATAGGAGAATACAATAAAATAATAATTTTTAGACCCCTAAAAATTAGGATTAGTCTTAAAGTTATTTCTAGTATATTCACCACAGGTTGTGTTATCAAAGAAAAAAATGTATGTGTCTTTAGAATCTTGATACAAAAAACATGTAGACAAAATGAAGAGGCAGGACATTAAAATATTAAAGGAAGAATGTAGGATTTCCTAACTCATGGCTAGATTCAGCATGGCAAGAACTGTTGGTCTTCTGCCCCAGTAGCACCGTTTTTCATAGATCAGTTCCTAAATTTGGAAGGATTGGAAGAATTTCCAGTATCTTAGTGTATTTTGCTAACACTATTCATTATATCTTGTAAATTTTACTTTTTTAACAGTAAACCATGGCAATTAAAAAAAAAATCTAGGATAATTAGAGCAAGTGATTCAAGAAACAAAACCTAAGGAAAATGGTATTGCCAAAGTGGCAGTAAAATGCATCCAAACTAAATTAAAACCCACAAATTAATCATTGTCTGTCTGTATACCACCCAACACTAACAGAACCACAAACGCCATGTATTTAAACCTACATTTTATAAAAGCTCACTGGCAAAAATCAATAGAAAGCTTTAGTGGGCAGAATGTGTGTAATAGTAACAAGTAGAAAGGTTAGTGTAGAAGTTAATGGTTCTATCAAGAATAAAACAGAGCTAAAATCTGAAGGAAAGCTCTACCACAAGTGGTTCATTAACCTTCGAGAACTCCAGTGTATCTTCAAAGTGAAGATTACAACAAACCTGACTCTGTCACTAGCAGTACTTGTTAGTTCTTGGCTTCAGAAATCAACACCTTTTTCATTTGCATTATGGAACTATCACAAAGCTTTCGTTCCACTAAGACATTTGACCCTGTAAACTAACTAGTTAATCCAAGGTCATGTAGAGTGGTGGGAATGACGGTGAATACCTTACATAAATCCAGCAGCATGCGCTCCCGGGTAGTTAGGATTTTCATACTAAAATGATCAATAGTGAGCAACGCTCATAATTAATTTGCATTACAATACCAAGGAACTAACACTGCATTGATGGGTCTCAAGATAATTTTGATTAACCTACCTAGGAACCATTACAGGCTTCTTAAAGCAGCTACGAAGTATCAGGTTTTCTGTCTGCAGCCTCACTGGGAGGTGGATGCTGGGCAAGAGGCCCAACATCTGTCTACATTTGCCTTTTCCTCAGCAGCAATCATTGCCAATGGCAGCAGATCTTGGTCTTCTTCTTCCTACAGCTCTCCCAAACCTCTTTCTAGACCTTCGTTTTGTTTTCCTGGCACAAGTATTTGTGATGTTTCACAGCTAACTGGATCACTGAAATGGTCTGAAATAAACAGAAAACTGAATAAATAGTACATGCAGTGTGATTGTTCAAGCCTGTAATTCAGACCCTGGATATTTCTGTCAGTATCACATGAAAATGGACAGGAAGGTAGGAGCTCTATATACCACTATGGTGTCTAAAATAACAAAAAATATGCAGATTACAAAAACGCTACGATATATAGTAGAAGTTTCCAACTAAAAACAAACAACAAAGCAAACCACGTTTTGCCAGGTTGTACATTAAATACTAGAAAAGGCCAGCACAAATAAATGCTTTTTGAAAATGCAACCAAGGGAGTCATGTTTGAATAGTAAGTACAGAAAATTTCTTTTGGGATACATTTTTATTTTAGTTATATATGTTTATAAATGTACATACTTGCTTAGATGTAATGTTTTACAACTGATATCTATGATCTAATGTCACATATATTCCAATATATATTTCAATATGAGAATGCTATGTTGCATGTTGCTACCCCGAGGATTCCTAGTTAAAATGCCTCATATTCCCTATTCTTACTAGATGTCAGGCTCCACATGTAGCATTTGATATAAAATAAAAGACAAAATGAAATAAATATAAAGAACATACTTTCAGGGAAAAATATGTCATGGAAGCTAAAACATAATTTAATGTGAGAAAATTCAGTCAGGACATTTCAATGGAAAATGCCTGAAAAATCCTGAACTAAAGTTCCCACTTTGCACAGACTCACTTGAAAATTGTGTTGATCATTTGGGTCACATTTTTGTAGCTCAGTCTAAGCTGCTGCTGCAATTTATCTGCATTAAGGAAACCTCCAAATTCAGTGCACTTAGTTTCAAATCTCACATCAAACTATAATGACACAGGTATATGTAAAATCAAATTCACTTTTGGCATGGCAATCAAAAACCTTCTGACACACAAAGTGAATTAGTTTCATAACTGGACTTTGGATAGACCTTTTCCAGGTAAACTATTTTCAGGATGAAGTGACTGGGAGTGCACCTTATCAAATACCAGTTTTTCCACTTTTCAGTGTAATAGAATGAAAATTCACTTAAAGTATGACCATAGTTGCAAAACCATAATTCAATTTTCTGTGAAAGAACTACAGAGAAAGTTGGTAACTGTCAGATGTATTATGCTATAATGACTGAAAGATAAAAATGATGGCAGCCAAAGGGACTGTTGGGACCAAGAACCATTAGCTACACATTGACAATTCAAATGCATTTGTATGGAAGCCAATTTATTTCAGTCTCCAGTTCTACTATTTTTTTCTCATTTCACTCTTCCCATCTTCCCCCACCCACTACTGTAACTTTTCTTCCAGCAAGTTTTAGGGTGGAGGTTGCAATGAACACCTGCCACAACACCAATGCCAACACTAGCCAGCCATCAACCTGCAGGGCTGCTCTTGCACGGGATGCTTGCCTCCTTCAGAGACTGCACTTAACCTTCATGACATACTCAGATTCCGCCAGCTTGGTGCCTCAAATCCCACATTGCTGCTTCTCTCCAAATTTTCCAGTTGGTAACATACCCTGATGAGGATACTCACACTCTTGCAATTCAGTTTCCTTTGTGTTTCTTTAGAAGTCAAAGTAAAGAATGTTTATTTTATTTTACATTCTTTTAACATTTATTTTTTCATTAAAATAAAAGAACAAGGCGGGAGGGGATTCACTTCATAATTAGGGGAGGAGTCATTTTTGGACTCAATCCCCAACAGGAAATCTGTTACAAACGCATTCTGCCAAATTGCTGAACAGAGTGCAAATTTGTAATGTGCCAGTTTTTTAATAGGTTTAGTTCTTTGGGCTCTTTCTGCAAGTCCAAGCCTTGTGTCATTTCACTGACACTTTGTCCTTGAAAACCTTGCTCTGCAACCTCCTTTTAAAAATACGTGATACACATGCTTAAGCCTTACCAGCTGTGACACATCAAGACAAAATGTCAGCCTAGGTTTTGGCACACCTAGGGTCTTCTTAAAGTAATCTCATTTGTGCTTGTCCTAGAACTGTTCTTATTAGTCAGCATCCTTATCTCATGTCCACAGCCAAGGATGTCATTGTGGCTTCCCAAAGCA
This sequence comes from Merops nubicus, assembly GCF_000691845.1. Classification (NCBI taxonomy): domain Eukaryota; kingdom Metazoa; phylum Chordata; class Aves; order Coraciiformes; family Meropidae; genus Merops; species Merops nubicus. Next base: position 24,022 of record NW_008627575.1, read on the forward strand.
CAGTTACTACACTGGCTAAAGGGACATCCAGATCTTAGTTACAGCAGACACCATCTTTGGAATAGACTCCGATGGAAAAAATTGCTTAAGCCTTTCATCTGTTTTATTTCCCTTGCTTGAATGATGGGTTAAACAGGCATACTTAAGAGTACAATAGCTCCAGCCATTTGAAATGCTAATTTTCATTTGGCCACAATATGTTGAGCATATCAACCCCTTTAATACCTTATTGGTTGTAAAGATAATGAGATCCTTTTAAAAGAACAGCATAAACCCCATGATATTCAATATTCAGATTCCCCTCAAATCTTACTCATGCATGCAAAGACTGAGAGCAAACTTCAGGCACAAAAAAGCATTGGTTAGATTTATAGTATATTTATGTTTAAAACACTAGCACCTCTGAGAAGCACTTCTTCACACTGGGCAGAGGCAACAAATAAACAATGAAATTTGTTCCTGTCTTCGCAGGCATGTTGAACCTTCTAAAATGTTATTCTTAGAATTAGATCTGGTGACCCAGCTATGTATAATCTTGTTATATTTTCAGTTTATTTGAATGTATGAAGATATCACACAAGCACCTTTGCAAAAGAAAAACAATCAAAACAAACACGTTGTTCATCCAGATTGACTGTTGTTGACCCAATCTGTGCTTTGTATTTTCCAGACTAGTGTAGTGTAAATGTTTCCAGGGACAGATGTTGTGAGAGAGCTCTAAAAATGTCTGATGCTACTTCCAATGATTTCCAATGATACTTTTCAAAATGGAGATACATTGCATGCGTTTGTTTTATGCAAGTGTTTTGGTTCATATTACAGTTCCACAATATACTGACCTATACTTCAAAAATCTCTTTCTATGCAAACAATTATATCACCAATACTAGACTAAGCACAGTGAAGAGACATGCAGCAGGAGAAATAATCTGAGATTTTCAGATATCTGTCTGAGTTTGCAGAAACATTGGTGGATCTTAAGTTTATAAAAACATTTGCAGTAGAAGGGAGGGAGAACAAGGAATCAGTGTGAAATACCAAATGCAAACTCTTAAGCTTCATTTCTGCATTTTTAAACTTTAATTAGAAGCAGCACATAGTTTTGAATGGAAGTAAAGGGCAGCTTGTGATTTAAACTGGAATTTCAAACCTGAAGTTCAGCCCAGTTAGACAGATATGAACCATTCTAATAGATCACTTAGAGTTTTTAGATAGCAAGAAGACTTGAAAACTGTCCATGAGGATTTAGCTTTCATAAGAAATGGCATTAAAAACAAAGATTTTTAAGCCATCTTAATTTATAAAAAAGTTTCATTATTCTTTCTTTTGTCAACAGGTAAAACACTTTATGATTCAATAAAACTTTTAAAGACAATTACAGAGGAGGTTTATGTTTTTTTTTTTTAATGTGTTGCCTACTGTAAGATTTTAATTCTGTCAGATGTCCCAGAGAACTGCAAATTGTGAATGTAAATTGGTTGAGGAAATTCATATCTATATAGGAAATAGTTTGATTGGCACAGGACAGGATTTTTTTTAAGTGTTTCCTTAAATCTTCTCTTCCTGATTCCCTACAGTACAGTGGCCTGAAAACTGCAAGTTTCTCCGGTTGATAATATCAGCTAGTATTCTATTTAGAGCCCATAGCATTCCAAACAAAATGGAGAAGAATTGTCAAATTCACAAAGGAAATTGTAGTCAAGTCCCAGTACTAACATAGTTAAAGGTACAACTTGATAGCTGAAATTGTTATTTTAACCTGAAGTAATTATGTGAGTTTAGGTCTATGCTCCTGAATGAAGAGGAATCAATGAATCTAGAAGAGCACTTCAGTAGTTCTCTTTGAAGGCTTCAGATCACTCTGTCCGATTTCCAGTGAGATGCTTAATGTTAGTGAGTTGAGTTAGTGATAACAATCATTTCAGCGGGCAGAGTGTCTCTGCTGTTGATAACTTTGCTGTGGATGGAGAGATGGAGAGCTGCCACCGGAAAGGTTTAAGAGTCTCTGTTTGAGCAAGGATAACAGGCATCATGCTTTGGTACCAGGCAGTGCTTGCTGATGACTTCCATGCCTGAAGACTGGGATTAGGTGAACTTTAATTTGCAAGCCACCCAGTGATTTTCCTGTTGTTTGCCTGAAGAATATCTCTGAACACGATGAGCACTAGCTCTGCAGAGGAGGGTAAGGCAAAATTGTGTGGCAAACGTGCAGTTTAGTGAAAGCCCATTCAGGTTCACTGTAGTTCATTCTTAAAAGCTTTAATGTGTGACTTAGACTTGCCCAGTCTGGTAGTGGGAGACTGCTGTAGCAAATCATAACAGTAAATACAAATTTAAAATTGCAGAGCTCTCCTTGTAAAAGTGTCTTTTGAAACAGCATCTTTGATGCCTGGAGGACTGTGTCCAGCTCTGAAGTCCTCAGCACAAGAAGGAAATGAACTTGATAGAGTGAGTCCAGAGGAAGGTCACCAAAAATGATCAGAGCATGTCTCCTGTGAAGAAAAGCTGTGAGTGTTGGGGTTCTTCAGCCTGGAGAAAAAAAGGCTCTGGGGAGACCTTATTGCAGCCCTCTAATACTTAATGAAGGCCTCTAAGAAAGATGGGGATAATCTTTATAGCAGGCTGTGTTGCAATAGGACAAAAGGAAATGGTTTTAAAAGAGAGTAGATTTAGACTAGATATAAGGAAGAAATTTTTTTTACTGTGAGTGTGGTGTAACACTGGAATAGGTTGCCCAGAGAGATAGTCGATGGTCCATTCCTGTAAGCGGTAAAAGGCCAGGCTGGATGGGGCTTTGAGCAACATGATCTAGTGGAAAGTGTTTTTGCCCATGACAGGCGATTGAAACTAGATGATCTATAAGATCCCTTCCAACCCAAACCATTCTAAGGTTCTATGATACAACAGATCTGAGTATTCCATTTAGCAAGGCTAGTTCATTCTTCAAATTGGAGTGATGAGTAAGATTGTACTATTTTGTTTTTCCTAGAACTTCAAAGATGAGCACTGGAGGAGGTTTTGTGTAGTGTCTCTAGAATTCTTAAACTGTAGTAGTGGGTATAAATTGTACCTCAGAGCACTTTTTAAGGATGAGGTTACTATCTAAGTTTCAGTGACAAAAAGACACTTTTTCCCAACCATGCATAAACTTCAAGCAAAAATACAGGATTTAGTAAGAACCATGCCCCTCAAATCTCAGAAAGACTGACAGAAAGGGGATAAAAGTCAGATTTTTGAATTATTTTTCTATTCAGTGCTGTGTTCTAGGAAACCAGTAATCCATCCCCTCACCTGCACCTCTGGGCATCGCAGAATATGCTTATCATTGGAATGTAATGATTTCTTAAAATATTGATTGTTCTCTATTTGTACCACTACAGGACAGGGTTCAGCTTTTTGTTTTATTTTTTAGTACTATTTTTTTTTTTTTTTATCTGCGGATGGGGCCTCCACAGGAAACTTTGACAAAATTTTGTCCTGTTCTATCTCACGGTGAGTTGAAAAAGAAACATCAAACTTAGGTTTTCTTTGTATTAATCATTTAATTATTTATGGATGTATTTGAACATGTACCTTAGCAGCCTTATGTCAATCTGGAGCACTGTGAGGGAGCCAGAGTGAATTGGCCAGTTAAGCTGCATTTACAGATGCTTTGCATTGGCAGAGCAATGCAAAGCAGCTTGGTGGTGTGCTTTAGTTTTCCCTCTACCTTCTGTTCTCCAGGTTCATGTTGTTGCTTGGACCTCCCTTCTGTTCCTCTGTCTAAATCTAGCACAGTTTCCCAAGTTTTCCTTACATTTTTGTATTCATGCCTTTGCCAGGCTTCTTTTTTGTGTTCTTCTCATATTCTTCTTTTCCCACTTTCTGGGTATACATTTAGAAGAGAAATATTTTTAGAAATTATTATTTTGTTCATTAATTTTCAAGAGCCAAGAGAAAATCTCCCCTCCTCCAAGTTTATCTCATTTTCAGAAGCACTGACAATTTGCAGACATATGAGCAGGATTAAACTGGTAACTTTTGTCTTAAAGAAACAGAAATTAAAATCCATGCATTAGCGCTTTCTCAGCATCTTGTGAGAAGAAAGTCAACACTGATGTTAGGCAGAGAATTTCTACAACCATAATTCAATGAGTAACAGTAGAAGATTTTTCCCAAAATGGCCACCCAAATGTCAGCAAACCAGGAGCTAATACAATCATGAATGGTAGGAAATCAGTCATTTGTAGCAGACCTTCACATTTATCATAAAATCTCTCTGATTCCACCACTGACCTTTCAAAATCAATAATCCAGGACACATGAGTTTTCTTTAAAAAAAAGAAAACATAACTTATATTTGGACCTTCTGTCTGCTATATTCTTCTGAAACAGTAAATCACATTTTTACCTCTCTTTTATCAAGCCACAAGTGTTCAAAATGCAGTACTCACTAAATGAAAGATTACTTCCTTCTGAATTCAGTCATCTGATTTCTGGAGATTATGAGTTAAACAGGAGGAAATGCTTAAGCATATTTTTGAGGAGATGTTCTTTGGCTGTTCTTCCTGGCAAATGAGTTATAAAGTTGAGTGATACTCAGTATAAACGCAATTACAGATCTAATTAGATTTTGTTTTAAAGGTTTGGAATACCAGAGTGTTAACAGAAGGTAGGGTTTTTCTTTGTTGGCTTTGGTGGATAAAACAGGTTGTGAGTTTCTTGCTGGCATAATGAAACAAATTGTAAAAAGTAATAAAATTAATTTTTAAAAAAAGTACTAAATTCTAGCTAAAGAAATTGTTGAAATTATTTTAATCCATTTCTGTGTTTATTACCTAAAGAATGTTATTGGCCTGTTTGAATAATTTCTTTACTGAGCATCCTACTTTAGCAATACTTCATCCTTGTTTCTTTAATATGCAAGATGTAAATTAATAAATCTCTGTATACAAATGCTGAATATTATATTTCTTTTTATATATATACAAATTAATTTTGTTGGTATAGTTCTTTTCATGTGTCAGTATACTTTGACATACTTTTTTTTTTCCCCCCGTAAAAGAATATGTTCAGAATCTGTTTGGCTACCAAAGAGAAAGGAGTGGAACTTAATGAGTGTAGTTTTGTTTTTCAGGTTCTTTCTGTTTGTCTCTAAGGTACCTCCTCAGACAGCAGCAAGATACCACTGCCTCTGATCTTGTAGCAGAGAGATGGAGTCCCTTCTGGTGAGCCACACAACTCTGCTTCTTTTGAGGCCAGAGTCCCTCTTAGCTGAAGTGGGTCAGGAGGCTTAAACCAGACAAATAAGTCATGTCTGTCCTGGCAAGGAGAAAAAAGGTACAGGTGCTAAGTTTCCAAGCTAGAATGACTTTAATTTTAAATTATGTATTTGTTAGTTCCTTAGAAAATTAATCACATGTCCAAAGATCATATCTGATTTTGACTGTCCTCCGTGTTCTTAGCTCATAGTGTCCAAATATCCACACTGTGCATATATATTCACTCATATTAACTAGGGATTTGTGAGTGACAGTAATATAATATGTATAATATATGTAATGTAATGGAAATATCACTTGGTAATGTGCATACTGAATTCAAACTTCTAGAAAAATAGCTTCAGAAAGCCTGGTATTTGAAAACATGATGTATTTAACCAAGTGTCATTGAGTAATAAGGCAAAGGGACAAATTTCAAGATCTACACTAACATAAAGTCAATAAATGCATGTGCAGTCCAAAGATGTGACAGACAGATATATTGTACAAAAAGGATTTCTTGGACAGATTCTGTCAATACAAATATATTCTGTCGACATACATGTGCCTTGTCATACTGCCTTGTCATAATTGCAGTCTCAAGAGCTTTAATTATCTCTTTAAACCATCGGTATTTACATTTGGTTTGTCTCATGGTCCTTCATTGCTAATGTGTCACAATCTTTTTTTTCCCAAGTGGGGGTGACAACTGGTCACTCTTCATTAATAAAATGACAAGTCTCTTATCCACAGTGTACTTGCAATAGGCTTTAGAAAGTTATACTTCAAGAGATTAAATCCCCTCTGTGGTTATCCTACAGAACTCACACTTCAACAGAAAATATTTATACATAAATGTTTTTCTTCTGCCAAGGCTAAATTCTGTTTTCCAAGACTTAAGTAAAGTTTAGATGAAAACAAGAATATAACTCTCATAATTCTGTAGTGAGTGACATGTATGGTCAATCTTTATAAACTGTAATAAGGAAAAATATATTCTTGTGAACACTATCAGTCACCTCACTAACAGGATAGGCATGTAAAGAAAGTCTTCTAACACTGTGTTTTAAAGACTCCTCATGAAATCCAGTAAATTAAGTTTTGTTCTGAAATCCAGCATTACCCATAGACTTCACAGAATCACAGAATATTCAAGGCTGGAATGGACTCTGAAGGTCATCTTTTCTGAGCCCCCCCTGCTCAAGCAAAATTACTACAGCAGGTCGCCCAAGATCATGCTCAGACAGCTTTTGGGTACTAAACTAGTGAGAGTTAAAGATATATAGCACTTAGAAATAAGAAGTTAAACATAATGTCAGTTTGGGGTTCCCTGGTCTGTTTCTCACAGGTTTCTCATGGGTGCATTTCTTTTCCCTTCTTAGGTGAAAACACAGAACTTGTTGTATGATGAATCATAAAGTACTGGTGTCAGTTTACTTTGAAAATGCAATTCTGGACACCTGCCTTAACATCTGATGAGAGCGACAGCAAAGATGGTGCCTCTAGGTGAGTTTTCATCTGTCTTCGGTTGTAAGCTGCCTTCAACAGTGGCTATTATCTTACTGAACACAGTATCATCCGAAGACTTTTTCCAATGGGTAGAAAGACTGTCACTGATCTGCAAGTCTCAGTCTGTCAATTTGAAGAGCAATCACAGAAACTGTAATTTCAGCAGGTGGTGTAATCAAAGTGTGGAAACGCAGAGCCTTGTTCTCTGGCATGCCTAGAACATGAGACCACATAAGCCCAAATGACTTTGTCAAACAAGAGACAAAGCAGGTATTTCACAGAGCAAGGTGAGAGAAAGCAGTGTGTATGTAGCTGTGACACACGCTGCCTTTCCATTGGAAGCCAAATGGTGCATATGCAGGTGGCATTAGCTGTCAACTTGGCACCAGCACAGGTTATGCACCTGTTCTCCGAAGTCCTACTTTGGTGCCCTTGGCATGCCTAACAATTCATTTCAGCAAACAGAATAGCAGACATAGTGAAGATGCAACACTGGAGAGTCCAACCAGTCCTGCCAGGCATCCCAAACATCTGAATAATAGAGTTTTCTCTGAATATTTGATTATGAGAGTAGAGAAATACTAACCAAGAAGTTGGGAGTTCTTGCATTTTGTTAAGACCATGAGAGGAATACTTTGGTGTATGGCTTTCAAGCTGCTCCATTGCCCATCTGACATAAAACTTGGGATACTGCAGTCCTCGAATGAGACTGATTTCAGTCTGTCAGACCCCTGACAGGCAGCTTTAGGATGTGATTTGGTTTTGGTTTGGGTTTTGTTTTTTTTTGTTTTTTTTTTTTTGTAGAACTTGTATAGCTGTGCTGTCTTCTTCCAGGGGCTGTCTTAGGAACCAGCAGCAACATCATATGCCTTGACCACTGCAGGGCAGCTTGGCTGGGCAGGTAGGAGATGAAACCTGGCACTGAAGCCATGGCAATTTGTCTATGCAGCTGCCAGGACACAAGCTAGTTATTTACAGGGCTGGTTTGAGCTTGCCTACATTACATTGCAGTGACTGCAAAGTAAGCATTGCCCAAGTCAATGAGACACTCCTGCAATTTTATTCTTCTTAATAGCTCTCATCAGAAAGGGGGTGCTTAGGCCTAGAAAGAGGATATGTATGGAAGAAAACCACCACTTCTGTCCAGTGGGACCACTTAGAATGAGGCTTAGTCGTAAAACTTAACAAATGATGGAGACATTTACAACTCTTTTCTAAGGTAATGGTATCTATACCAAATACTTATATTAAATTTCAATTTTTTTTTTTCCATAATGCTATGCACAATAAATTAGAAAAACCTATATAAACCTATATAAATCTCAATGTGAATATGGAGACAAACCAGAAGAATCACATTTATTGTTAAAGATAAATAAAGTAAACTACTTTATTGCTCAGTGACAAAAGATTATAAAATACTTTACAAAAATAAAGCACATGTGATAGTCCATCAAGACAAAAGCATTTTCTGATTATGGAAAAGACATAACATTCAGGACAGAAGGAAAAGATGAGGTTTAATGGTATTATATGGTATTAAATCTTATTCCAGTGAGAATGAAATAAAAAACCTGTAAAGAAATCAATTAGTATATTAAAAAAATGTTTCTCTTGAAGGGTAATACTGCTATAGTGAAAATTGGTGGCTTATTTTGTAGGAAAATGTAATGCTAGGTTTGTGTATGCATTTAAGATTTTTTTTCACAACCGGTGAGCTAATAAATCCCATTTCTGTTCCCAGCTTTGACTTAAGTCATGACTAGAAGTACTGGGAGAGATGAAATAAGAAACATATTACTTTACAATTATACGTTTTTCATCCTGATTGATTACAAGGGGTTTTACCAAATGTAGGTAAAAAATAGCTTTGGTTTGGCTCTGCTGCCTTCAGGTAGTACGGCAGTGCAAGAGCATACGTGTAGTGAAGTCGTTTGTACCAAAGCATGGAAAGTATACATTGCTGGCATTAGCCATATCTAATACTGAGGTGGCCTTAGGCAAGAATTTGGTTGCTTAGGCTTTCATCTCTAAACTGAGATAGAGTGAAGCCAAATATATGTCCTTAAGAAAGAACCTCATTAGAGAATACAGTAGCTCTTACTACTTTTTATGATACTTCTTCAGAAACAAGGAGGTCTCAGTCTCATTTAAAGTTTCTAGGCACTGCTATAGCAAAGTAATGAGAAATTTTCTTTTTGCATTGTGAACTTGTTTACGTTATTGTGGCCCACAGATGTTATTCAAAGATACCTGTTTCTGCATCTGTTTATATGTATTTTTTTAAAATACAGGGAAAAAAAAAAGTCAGATTTTAAATCCCTAGAAGAGAATGTTCAGTTTCTACAACACATATAAAAGACATCTGGATATCCCCTTGCCTTGCCTTGCCTTGCCTTGCCTTGAGTTTCTAATGCCACAGATGAGAGTAAATATGGGTATTATTAATTTTCATAACCTTCTAAACATATAACAGTTTTCTACTAAAAAAAAAAAAAGGAAACAGGGAAATTGTGCTTGAAAACTTACATAATTCAATATTGTAAAGATTAACAAACCCCAAAATAGTATAATAAATGGGTTACAAGAGATGCTCAGGATATAAATGCATGACCTTTGGAAATAAATAAATAAATAAAAAATCAAAGCACAGGATTGTCATTTGTAGTTGACTGTGGTTAGATTTTCATTGGAAGTAGCAGACCATTGATTCAATAAAACATCATTCAGCAAAGTATCCTTTCTCAGCAAGGCACGTAAATATTGGCCTAACTTGTTTAAATCTCATGGAGTTTGATTCTGTGCTGAATCAGGTAATGGGGAAAATGATGCTTAAAAACAGGGTATAAATTTCAGTCTTTTGATCTTCTCATTAGTTCCTTGTTTCTTCTCTCAACTTTTGCTAAGCTCTTAAATCCCTCCCCAAGTTCTACCTGTCGTCTACTGAATATTTGTTTTGGTGTTTTGTTTTTTTTTTTTTTTTAATATATCAAAAGAGTATTTCAATTTGAGACACCATACATAGACATATTTGGTGAGATACATACCTGCATACCTGGACTCCCTTCTAGGTTGGAACTCTTTGTGCCCATCAGAGGGGAGTAAAGAGAAAACTGAACTCAAAAAAATGACATCACATTGTTTAATACTGTCTACCGATGGTTGCTTTACTCATATCTCTTTTGTTGCATTAACTGAGTTTTGTTTCTTTTTTGACCATATGAATGGCAATTGCTACTTTTTCTTGTAGTCATACAGGTGTACAGAAGTACAGTTAGAGTGAAGACTTGACTTTCTTCTCAAACATTTGGCTTCACCATAGGACCAAAGCAAAAAGTCAGCAGAAGAGTATGACAACTCCTTCTGAAGAACTAGAAATTTTTCTATAAGGAACATTAATTTGCTCTGGCTTCCCCTTTGGTAAGGCTTTGATCTGTTGGCATAGTGTCATGGAGACTGGAACTGCTGGTGTTGTCTCAGTGGAGACTTCAGAGCAAAACCTAGTTGGATTTGCACCTTGAGAAGTAAAGCAAAGCAAGATTGATCTTAGTGTCCAGCAGGCCCACAAAAGCAGAGATGACAGCTCAGATCTGGTATTGTTAGCAGATCTGTCTCAAGTAGAGACGTCTGGTTAGATGAAAGTCTAACTGGACACCAGTAGTGCTGACTGCTACTGTGAATAAGACTATAACTGGAGGAGGGCTGCAGCAGACCTAAGACTTGCAGAGAGGATAGTCATGCTACAAAATAGTATGTGTGACTCTTATCCTGGTGTGCATCCCTATGATAAAAGAACAACTACTTGAGCTTTATTTTTATTTCTAAGAAACCTAGTCTCAAAACACTCTTATTTCTGCTGCTAACTTCCTAGCACTGTCACTATCATCTGACAATTATTAAAATATTGACAACCCTGGGAAAAATATATAACCCAAACCATTTATCTGTTTTCACAGAATAACCATGATCAGTGTTTATATTATATTAGATCTGGACTTTGACTGCAAAGATAGTTCACTCTCTGGTAATTTACAGTCTTCTGGAAACTGCATAGTTTGTATAAAGCACTTGAGAAACCTTCCATTAGGAGTCAAAAATTTCTAAAAAGGAAAAGCACTAAAAATTAATTACTGTTTCTCCTAGTGGAGAAGGATAAAAAGACAAAGGTAGAAAAGTCATGAAGATGTAAAGTTAAAAGATATTGTTAAGAAAATTAAGTTTCCCTGTAAACTTAAAAAGTTATTCTTAATAGAGATAGCATATGAATAATGATAACTACTGTATTTTAAAATAGTGATTCAGAACACTTCTGATAAAGTAGTAGATAAAACAGTAGATGCTCTTTCAATGTGTACAAAAAAAAGCTCCTCATGACAGTGCCCTTTATCAAAAGACTGCACAAACTTTCATGGGTAAGGAAGGAAATATTTACTTGGGTAAGGAAGGTTAACAACTGACTTAAGAAATCAGGAACAAAAAATTAAATAGGATTAGTGAGTCTTTCAGGTCCTATTATAACAAAAGTGAAGGAAGAAAAAGTTTTTGGAACTTGATACAAAGAGACCCCAATAACAGCAACTGATGAATTGACAACAGCTGCTCTGACCAGGTCAGTAATAAAGCTTCTGATACATTAATGACATTTCTCACAAGCCCTCTTTAACAAAAAGCACAATTGCCACAGCACAAGCTTTTATGGTAGTGGAGGCCGAAAAATGAGAAAATGGAGGATTGTCATATGACCATGAAGTTCCCTCCCCTTTGAACATAAAATGCACTAAATAGCTGAAATATTAATATAATTGTACAAGGTCCTGAAAATCATAATGAAAATATTTTATGAGTATCCTTAGTGTGTCTGTGACCTATAGAGATCATTAATTTGAAGCCTAATAGCCTACCTGGTACCGTACAACTTCCACAACCTGATTTGGCAGAATTGTATTATATGTATGATATTATTAATAATGTAAAACATAATAGAATGCCACATGGTATTATAAAAAACAAGAGAAGCAGATAATTATCAGCATTACAGTATGCCAGTAAGAGATCAAAGAATATAAATGCTATATGGACAAATGAAAGTCTGATGATCCAGTAATTTCCTTTTTAAAGGGAAGATTACAGCACTGGAAAAAATTGCACAGTTCCCTTAGCTTTTGTCTTTAATAAAAAAGTTTTTAAAAAATGTGTAGAAAATTAGAAACAGTGCAGTAGATTTTTCTCACTTAAAAATATAATTTAAATGATTAGAAAGCACTGTAATTTTTTTCAGATCAAGGATACTTGATTGTCCTTATTATCTGTACTTTTTCTACATCCCTGCCTGATATACCTCCTTATCACTTAACTACCTAATCAATCACTAGACTTTTCCCTCCATTTTAAGCACTGTGGAAGTGTCTTTCTAGAGTAAGAAAGGTTGCAATGTGTTGCCCTTACTCTGAATCACCGCTGTTCACTTTATCATCTACATCCCAAAGCTTAAAAATAAAGTGATTATATATTACAATTCAACAGGGCCTTTAAGAATTGCATGAGTAATATTTATTAAATGTTCACTTTATTAGGATTAAGATTGCCTGTAGTTGTAGAAACCTTCTGGAGAAAAAAAAAAAAAGTAATTAAAAAGAATGAACTGAAAATTATATATTACAGTGGTCTGCACAGGCAAGGCTTGCCTCTAGTGGATCAGGGAACTGCTTACACTGCACAAAGTGCAAGCACAGAGAAAGGATGGAAATCCTTACCTGGCCAGTCTGTGAGAAACCAAGCCTGCCTGCGTCAGACTGCCAGTGCATTATTATAGTGCTGAAGGAGGCACAGTGCTGTGACACCCAGTATCTCAAAAGGTACAAATGACTCCTAATTTTCCAATCTCCTTACCAATTCTTTTTTTTTTTTTTGCATGCTGGGCAGATCAGAAGTACATTATACATCACAAAGGGCCAAATGGTCTGTTGCCCTCCCTCCTTCTGCTGTCCCCCAAGTTGAGGAAGCTTGTGACTTGCATATCTTAGAGAGCAAATATGATAGTATAGAACAACAACCAATGTGGTGAACCCATCAGGACTTTTTGTTGTTCTTTTTACCAAAAGATCCTGTTTTAAAACAAAATGGTACATATGGCAGGATTTCACTGGGAAAAATATTTCTGCTTTCTTTAGATTTCTATTGACAAGCAGGGAAACCGGTGAGTTTGCTTTAGATTCAACAGTATAAAAAAAAAACCCAAAACATGGCACTTTGCATTTTTGGAACATATTTTTATGTCTAAATAGATCTCAGTATTACCACACAGACATTTGATTAGAGAGGAGTTCATTTTCTGGTGCTAAAAGGGCATGGCTGAAAATTTTCATGAGCAAAATGAGGGGTCCCAGTTACAGACTCAGTGTTAGCTAAAGGCTGAAAGCTGATCGAAGCATTTGGTCTAAAAATCTACATGTTATTTCAGAAATGTAGGAAGTATAAAGTATTTCTTAAGAACTTCTATGTGTTTTATTTCTGACTACATGGTGGTAATTATGAAATTATGGAAACCCTATCAGAAGAAAGTAAAAAATATTCTCACTCTATCCCACTTTTTCCTGCTGCTTCATAGACCCTAGACCCTGCTACTGAAGTCTGTGTGATTCTGACCTTTATAAAATCCTCCGTGAAGTTACCCTAGTTAAGTCTCTGTGACTGACTAACCACACCTTAAGAAAACCTCTTACCTCTTGTTTTGTGACTACTGCTCCTTAAAAACAAGCATGTGAAAGCACAGAAAATTTTACATGACTTTAGAATAGTAGAAAGATACTGTATTTTTGATATTCACATTTATAAGCATTCTCAAAGAGTAAAGCATTTGAGGCCACACAAAAACCAATCTCCAAAATGTACTAAATATAAAATAAACTAATTTATTTTGTATCACAGGTTTTTGAGGAGTAAATTAGCAGGCACAGACTTTCTTTTTCACCTGTGTAGGCACAATGCTTGGCATATTACAGTCCTTGCTTCTCTTTCTATGATGATAATATAAATAAATAAATACTGTTGCTATTACAGCAGCATCAGTAAGCCCAAGAGAAAAGGATGAAGCATTTTGCTACACATGATACAAATACCTAGTGAGAGAGAGTCCTGGCTTGGAAGGGTTTAGAATGGAAAGATATACCAGACCAGGTGGAAAAGAGGCGAAACAGAGGCAGAGAGATGTAAAGTGTCTTTCCTAAAGTCACAAACAAAACCACTGGCTGAAAATAGATCCCAGCTCACTGAACTGCATTACCTCCCCCAGCAGTGCTTGTCTAAAGGGACACTGACTCTTTTCTTGTAGTGTACGTGGATATTCAGATCAGACTCAAAAATTAGTAGTGGAAATGTGTACTCAGCCCTCCCTGCAAAGGCTGGGATGACTTTCAGGCTTCATGGAACTGCAGTGGTTATCAAAGCGAGCATCTCTTCAGCCATTAGAAACAAAAAAACCAACATGAGAAGAGAAATAGCAAATGTTTTTCTCTCACACTTACTGTTTTGGAAAGCGATTTCTATATCTGTAAATCTATGCTAGCTGGTAGGGGAAAGATATTTGTGGTTCCACTTGATTAGTGTTTCATCAGGCACATAGTTTGATATGCATTAGAGTTTTATTTAATTTTCTTCTAGGTCTATGCCCCAAAGCTGAGATGACTAGTTCTCGTATCCATTTCTATCTGTTAGCCAGATTTTTAAAGCTAGAAATCATGAAAGTATGTTTTTCTTCTCTTGCAATGGTTTCTTCATGTTGCCTAAGTGATTTTCAAAATGAGGTTCCTTTCCTAGACTCATTACCTGATTATTTCTAAATTGATCAGTCTTAAAGTATTTTTGCTATTTATATCTTGAAAAAGCATACCTCAGGTGTGCTCTTGCTGTGAAGGTATGAAGCTGTGAAGTTCTTAGAGGACACATGAGAAAGATTCTCTCTAGAGGATTTATCTCTGTAAGAAATAAAGTGGTATATGCAGTTTCAACAAGATCCATCCCGCACCATCAAAATAGAAGTGAGCATCTTGGCTATTCCTTGGTAAGTGCTACCTAAGAAAGGATTCTGCTCCCTCAGATAGATAAGTGCTTAGCTACTCCACTGGCATTGATTGTGCATTCACAATCAAGACTCAAAGGCATTTAGGTGTAGGACTACAAAGACTCAAAGGCATAGGATTAGGTACAACATCAAAAAGTTTTATTGAAAATCTGCTGAATCTAGCAACTATAAAGTAATCTCCAACATATAAATTTAATGAGGACTTAAATGAGAACAGAATAAGAGAGAAATCAGGGGAACTTTAAGAACTCCAAAGAGGTGTGTCCATACTTAGACCATACACAAGTTTTCATAAGCTTGTATGCAGGATATACCACAAGTTACAATTTCTAATTTTGCAATTTGAATCTACCAATAATCCACACATTTGAATACCATTCTTAATAATAATATTTTAACTACAGAGATTAATACTAGGAGGTAATAATTTGCCAACTATTTTCCCGCATGCTATTGGCAGCTAAATAGAAAACACTGAATATGATGTTTTGACATTTATTATTTTCGGTTCAGATTAAGCCTTTCACTGATGCTGATCCTTGTATAAGAAAATATGCATGTACCTTCATGCTGTTTTGAAACTCTGCTAGTCCTCCTTTAAGTCCAATTATATCACAGTGACCACAAAATTTACCTAATGTTGAGGGAGGATGCAAAACAAAGACAAATTTAAATTTATAATTTTTTCAAAACCTTGTCTTGGCAAACGGATTCATTTTAAGATCTATCCAGCCAACAGCTTGTCTGTTTTGTTTGGTTTTGGTTTTCTTTACATAATTGCTTAATATTTTATGTTAAAATTCCTCAAATTAATATATTTATTTAGGGTTACATTTAATCAGGGAGATTTCCTTCATTCTTAGCATTAAAAACATGTAAGGATTTCCTGGAAGAAGGCTTTTAATTGTTCTCTTATAATTGCATTTTTAAGAGTTTTACCTCTTCCTTTGTGCTTCTCATAAGGATTGCATTATTTACCTCTTTCTCTACGTTCTGAAATTTGCACTTAGGATGTGTATAAAAAACATGTCTTACACTCCTTTCTCTGTCATTGACCTCTTATATACTCTCAGGTGTTGCTATTTGCATCTAATTCAAGAAAAAGAATAGCTGCTGAACAAACCTTCTCACCCCCATATTGTAAATATAAGAACAAATGTTTTCTGTAATAACATCTGCTTTTACAGTCTCAAACCGGAAACTTAATTATGAGTGCAAGATTCTATCAATAACATTCATGGAAATATTTTAGTTCATATAACCTTTCATATAAGTATAGACCTATCTGTCTGAATTATGTGATGCACATACACAAGTTTTCAAAAGTGCAGCACCGTACCCATAGAACAGGGATCACTGATTATAACTGAATTGAAAATGCCCTTTCTGGGGTAATTTCAGTGCTCACTAACATCATATATCACATTTTGCATACACTTGCATGATTTGATCCAAAGGTAGAATTTTTCTCCAAATTTCCTTTCTTACAACACTTGCAGTATTTGTGGCCACGACCACCTCACACCAGCTACAAACTGGACCTCTTGACTTGTAAAAGTTAGAGATGGAAAAGATCTATTATGTCCTTTACACCATTCCTCTGCTCATGTGAAATTGTTCTGTGCAATCTTTTTGAGAAGATACTGAAAAGAATAATCCTGCCTAGGCAGGGGGATGGACAGATGACCTAGCAGGTCCTTCCCATCTAAAATATCTCTCATGTTATGACTAACTTCACTGTTCTTGTTATCTCCCACTTAAAAAATTCAGGGACCAGACATCTTCATGGAAACTACTCATGGCATAGGCTCTTGCTGCTGCAGTTGTCACTCTTTCAAGCTTCCTCCCCCCTGTAAACTGTCATGAGTGGATTTCTTTTTTCCACCCTATGCTGAAGCTTCTATCTGTTGTAGCTGCATGGTGAAGTGTGACTTGTGTTGCTGGGCTGAAATATTTTGCTGGTTATAGCCATTTTTATTTGGTAAAGACTTCCTTTATGCTTCTGCTATCATATATTGTAAGAGTTGTAGCAAAGCAGTGCATGATAACTTTCATCCTGAAACGTACAGATAACATCAGTGAAAGGATGTTAAGTCATCTACATAATTAAACAGCAATTGGCCTTAGCTATTACTCATTACAGTGTAGCTTTTTATCATTCTGTTTGATGCTAAAGGATGTTCAGTTGCTTGTAATTGACAGAGAGGTTTAATCTGCAGTGGTTTCACTGTAATGATCAGAGCATGAAACTATTTTTTATTTTAAAAAGCTTAAAAGCCCCTTGTTTGAGTATAGTCATGGAGACAATGCTTGGGGTTCCTCAAATTCCCCAGGTATAGAAACAAGCTTTTCTTCTATATTAGTTTATTTTCCTAAAGTGTTAATTGAGGAAAAATTGCCTTTGTTTCAGATGTAAAAATGCAGACTTATTCATAACAATTGAATCACACTGAAGCTATTGGAACAATGTGTTTCTAATCTGGGGAATCAGAATAACAGAGGGGTAGAAAGAAGCACTGAGCATTTTGCCAGAAACTAATCAGGAAAGAGTTTTCCATACTTCTAATGATCTTAAAATCTCTAATGAGGCTTCTAAAATTTGTAAAACAAAATGGACAGATTCAGTGCAGTTAATTTTTTTTTTGTGTGTGTGAAATACTAAACAATATTCATAGATACCAGCTTGGGAAGTCAGTATGAAAGCTCAGAAGATGGCTCCCTTTAAAAATTATTTTACAATAGTATCTCTGTCATATTATTTGCCATGGCTGGAAATAGTGGTATAATTCACATTACTTCGAATAAATAAACAGCAGAAGAAATGTCCAGCTAACTTTACTGAACAGTTCTGATCCATTGTCTTTGAATAAGTGTTTGCAGTGGTCTAAGATACTTACACAGCAGTTTGTCACAGCTCTGTTACTGACAATTTTTGTGTCCATCATAAAAGCAGCAGAAAAAGATTATATTTACTTACAACTCAAACATTTTACCTCACTATCCAGAATGTAAGCATGAATTTACCTTTACCTGTGGTTTAATCTAATAGTCTGAGTTGCTGTAGTTGAGGCATAAGCAAAACTTCTCGTACCATGGCAAAGGAGGAGATATAACAGCTGGGCCATAACTAAATCCCATAGAAATCATCACAAAATATTTAGCTAAAATCACAGACTATTTTATCTGTAAGAGACTTCTGGAGGCTATCTAGTTGAGGACACTGCTCAGAGCTGGTGTTGTCAGATCACATTGCTGAGGGTTGTCTTGAACACCTCCAAGAACAGAGTTGACACCACCTCTCTGGAAACCTGCTCCAGCCCTGGCTGCCCTTATTGCCATGTAGTTCCAAATAAAATGGAGAGAGAAGAGAGAAACAGTCAAGAACATGAGACTAGAAATTCTTTGCAAGGCCTATGCTTTGCTCCTTATAAAGATATGACACGAGGGAAATCATATCCTTTGTGCCTTTGAAAAGCCTGTGTCAGCAGAATTTGACTGAAATGCAGAGGATGTATCCTGAAGTGTGGGAGTTGTGTTTGATGGCCGAGAAGAAGTGAGCTGCCTAGTGAATAGGCAGAAATAGACTTTTGTGATTAACACAGTTATTTTGTTTCTCCATCAAATTAATATGAATCTGCCATGCTTGTGGTTAACATTTTTTTTCATTTTTTGAATTATTAATCAGAGATGATGACTAAGACTTTTCATATTGAAAAACTTTGATATAGAAAGAGATTTTTAAAAATTCTGTGGCTATGTAGACCTTCACGTGGCTGTAAAAGAAAGACATGAATGTATAGATTCAGGGAAAAATACCATAAAATTTACTTTTTTTAGTTTGCCTTTTTTTTTCTTCCCTTAGTGAAAAGAGAACAACAATACATTCATATTAAAAGGAAAGAAAACACTGCTTCTTCATCAACAAAGGGGAAAATGTTACTATTATTTTATATGTTGCTTAAAGGCATGTTTTAATCTGATTTTCAGGTAGCACTTTTTTCCTGAGATAATCACGATCACAAAAAAAAAGGCAATGCAATCATTGTCAAATAGAACTTTATACTTTTTGATGTAACATTGTAATTAGAAGTGACTGAAATTCCTTTTAATGAGAAAAGCTGGAAATTCCAAAGTTTGATTTGATTTCATATCAAGATGACATATTTACATTTTAATTTAATGTCAAAAGAAGTATTTCAACTTTCTACAAAAATTAGTTTTTCACTACTTTATTATGCTACCAGGTGATAAAAGGATATATTTTGAAACAAAATATTTCAGCAATAGCCAATATAATTTTTAAATTAATGTTCCAAATAAGTATGTTGATATCATAAAATAATCATTTAATAATGTGCCAAAATGAATTCTAATAATTAATTGAATTTTTCTTAATAATAAAGGTAACTCTTGATCCTGAAAATCATACAAATCTCTTCTGCTTATCAGTAAGGAGTTTTAGCATGGGATTCTGTCAGATCACTGTAGCCAGCTTCTAGAATCATTCCTGTACAATCTTTCTTTTGCTTTGCAGCATTTTTATTTATTTATTTATTTATTTTAATATGCACTTCTTTTTCTATGAATGAGTAATATAAGTAATAGGGCATCATATCATAGAATCTTAGAATGGTTTGGGTTGGAAGGGAGCTTAAAAATCACCTAGTCCCAAACACCCTGCCATGCGTGAGGACACCTTCCACTAGATTAGGCAGCTCAAAGCCCTATCCAACCTGGTCTTGAACACTTCCAAGGATGGACCATCTACCACCTTCCTGGTCAACACACTCCTGTGCCTCACCACCCTCCTTCCTTATATGTAGTCTAAATCTACCCTGTTTCAGTTTAAAACAATTGCCCCTCATCCTGTCTCTACATGCCCTTGTAAAAAATCCCTCTTCAGATTTCTTGTAGGCCCTCTTTAGGTACTGGAAGGACACTAGAAGGTCTCCCCAGAGCCTTCTCTTCTCTG
Source organism: Merops nubicus (assembly GCF_000691845.1). NCBI lineage: Eukaryota > Metazoa > Chordata > Aves > Coraciiformes > Meropidae > Merops > Merops nubicus. Next base: position 43,823 of record NW_008627575.1, read on the forward strand.
GACTGAATAACTCCAATACTCTCTGCCTGCCATCACAGGAGAGGCACCCCAGCCCTCTGATAGTCTTTGTGGCCCTCCTCTGGACCTCCTCCAACAGGTCTATGTGCTTAGGTATATAATATACTGGAATGTAAATTACTTACATACCTCAGTTTTAGCAATAAATATGGTATAGGTCTAAGCTTTTACATTGCAAACTGTCATTTGTCAGTGGTATCATTTATGGCTGAGTAAGCATGCATCATAATTTTCCAATAGCTTCTAATTTGTGAACTAAAAAATAAATTAAAACAATTCATAATACTTTTCCAGTATTCTTTCAGAATTTCCATGGGCCATTCTCTGATCATCTGACAAAAAGAACAAGAATGGTGTCCCCTTTACCAGAGTGTTTTTTTGTGATCTTTGAGAAAGCTGTTAGATCCTGTTTAAGGCAAAATGAAAGAGAATTTGGGGATCATAGCAGATAGATTTGACATATTAGATGGCTAAGTCCATGCTCCTGTCACTTCAAGTCAGTCCTAATAATCAGATATTAAACTATGATTATAAATGACCATAGGAGACAACTTAGCCTGTAAAATTTCTTTTAGAAGGTCATAAAGAGCTTCTGGGGATTTAGTAAATCCAGGGACCACACAAATTGCCTGTATTCTGCTTTTTTTTCTTGCTTCTCATAGCTATACTCTTGCACAAAGCTCTCCATTGAGTTGGACCTCCACGTAGAAATCTTGACAAAAAGCAATGCTTAATCACTGTACTCCTTAAAAGGTGCAGAACATGGACATACATCCACATGAGTAAAACCTCACAACTAAGAATAAAGTCCTACCTGTTGCCCTTAACAGTGAAAGTGGAGGGAAGAAGGGAATAATGTAAGCAATGGCATTTAATAGACATGCCAGTTCATGCAGACTATAAGGCAAAAGCTCTCTGAGGATCACATACCAGTCATGGCTGGGGAGACACATCCAAGTGACATGGCAGAGGTATGGAGCTTCTCCAGCTAACTGCATCACTTCAGCTGGCAGGAGGAAAAATAAAGGTCAGTGTTCAACTTCATTTTGAAGTTGTTTGGAAAATAAATCCCCTGTATCAAGGCTCTCTCATCAGCTTTACTGCCTTTCATACAGATCTTCATACTATAATGGGAAATAAGACACAAGTTGACAATTCTTAAAAATAACGAGTCTGAAAATGGAATTGAAAGCAAATAAATTGTGACTAAATATTCAGACACTGCAGCTTGCCTGCAGTCTACAGGAAGGACAGATCTCTAGACTTTAAGCAAAAGAGAGATGTAGTTCACATTACAGTCCTTTCAATTTTTTTTCTATTTATTTCACACATAATTCCTCTTTTCTAGAAAGCACTAACATGATTCTTTGATAAAATATTTTTACCTGTAACTCCTTATTTTAATTTTTAAAAATGCACTAAAGATGTAAAAGTGAGATGTAAGAAAGAGTCAGAGATTGCTCTAATAAGACATTCATGTGTGATTTGAGTTCCCCTGCTGTTGCAGTAAGTAAGTAGATAAAATCATATTTTAGAGTCTCCTACAAGTTTAGAACTATTCATGAGTATTGATGACATCGTTACTGTAGTTAGGTATGTTCTTTAATTTTCAGTGAAGAGAAAATGTTGTTACTGTTTCCACTAGAATACTAAAGAAGACATGTATGTTAATAGAAGGAATTGAATTTAAGTACCATCCAACAGAACATTAATGTTCTTAGTCAGGCAGCTACAATTGTAAAAGAGTGGTAATTTTTCCATACTGAAGCTCCAGTTCCTAATGCTTCTGCACTATTTGTTCTCTTCAGCTAGGATCTCTTTCACTCTCTAAACTGTCATATATTTCAAGTATGAAACAACCTAAGCCAAATACTATTTTTCACATATATTCCTCAACAGTTGTTTCCATTTTTTTATCAAATAGTTTATGTGATGAGTAGTATATTGCTGCATTTGACTAGCTTCTGTAACTTTGCTTGATAAATTATTTAACAAATAATAAAAACATTCATCAAATAGTGTAATATGCAGTATAACATTTTTTTTTTCCTGGTTGACTGGCTTAGGTAAAAGCATACTAGCAAAATTGAAGCTATGGAAATATAGTGATAAAACTATAGCAGTCATTCCAGAATGTTTCACAAACTGGAGTGGAAATAAAAACCAGTGCTCATTGCTTGCATTTTCTTCCTTCTCACGTTCTTATTTATTTTTGTACCATAGGCATTAATTAATTGTTTAACTGAAACAGTAAAGAAATTGTGTTGTTGGGCACGTGACACCAGTAATTCAGGTGTACAGCTGGCTACTGAAAAATGAAAAATTCAAGGACAAGAAAAGAAAGATTTAATGAGGTGGTTTTCAGCTGTTCAGTGAGTCAAGCAGATTTATTAATAATTAACATGTACTTTAAGAGGTGTTTATATACTTAGTGGGGGTAAAAACACTGACTACTTATCACTGTCATGTGCTGTAAGGAAAAAAAAGAGGCAGATGTCTAAAGGGGCTGCTGTACCTTCACTGAGGTGGTCAAATCTCTGAATATACATAGATGTTGTTTTCTCACGTGTGATGTAAACTGTACCATGATCTTTGGAACAGCACAAATGAGCTCAGAGGAATCCGACTGGGAATTCATGGTACCAGTTGCAAAGGTCTGAGTTTGGAAGGGTACTCGGTAATGTTCAGAGAGATGTTACAGATGATCTTCATAGTGGACAACCTAGAAGCATACCTGTTTCTGTGGGTGTGATGTGGTCCTATCAGATTGCCCATGTCAGCCTGAAAGAGTTGTGCAGGTCCTTATCTGTGCAGAACAGGAGCTACGAACACAGCCCATGTGCACCAGGGGATGTTGTCTTTTCCCACAAAAAGAAGAGGACAGAAAGAGCTCTAGAAACTCTTAGCTTTACAGATTTGATCCAAAACCCATCTGACATCTTCCTGTTGATTTCAAGTTAGCTTCAGTCTGGTTACAGGGGAAAAAGAGATTGACTTATCAAGGCAGCTGGGGGTGATCTTGGTTAGAGTTCCTTTTGTAAAAAGCTGGTGGCAGACAACAGCTGATGGCATAAAGACATATATATATATATATGTCCACTTCTGGTATTAAAAACTAATGCATTTGTCACATGCAATTGGTCCTAAAGTAGGCAAAAGTACTTCACAGCATGTCTTCTGAGAGCTGTCATAAATAGAAATCAGAAGGACTGCCAAATTCTTTAAAGCTTGAGAGTAAATGGTGTTTTAATCTAGTGGACATAGAAAACTCTCTTTGACATCTAAATGGATATGTGCTATTAGACATTCTTCCCCTTCCCTCAAATGTTTGTGACAAAAGAAGACATGTACACAAAGCTAACTGTTTATCTTCTTTTAAAAAGCAAAATTTGCATAGTACAGAAAAGGTTGCCTTCAGATGGACTGAGTCCACATTCCAAAGAAGATGTTAGCAAATTGAGAAAAATTTTATCACAAAGTGAAAATAGGATTTTTTAAAACTGGATTTCTATCCTACAGTAACCTCAGCACAGGGTGGAGAACACTGGCATCCGTAACACAAAGAATTATTTTTTTAATCTCAATACTTTATCTCAGGAATATCCTACTGAGTGCAATTGCAATGAAGCAGAAGGTCAAATTCTTAGGGAATTTTACTGCTTTTGCAGGTGTTACCTGTGTCAAAATATTTATGTTGAAACCCCTAAAAATCTAACTACCAAATTATTTGCACTTCTAAACGCAGAGCTATTAAACAAGAGGGACAAGATAAAACTAAAATGATGTAAAGCATCCTTCAGTTTTGGTAGTTGCAACTGGGTTCCTTCCTGATCCTAAACCTAGAAAGCTACAGTGAAATGAGTAGAGACAGCTTACTACTGAAAGGTTCTGACCTTTCAACAAGGTTGCCAGTTCATTTATATGCCTCCTGAACTACACATCATCTTCATTTATAATTAATAAACTCCAGTCATCCTGTTTGCACTGGATCACAGGTTCTTTGTTAACTTATCTTTTTTGTGTCCTTTGGTATAAATGCAGAGTGCAAGGTTTCTGGAAATACCTTGGACTTTGCTGTGAAAGGTATTGATGCTATATATACAGAAATTAATCAGGTAGGGCTTTACAACCCTCATCACAGCATCACAAAATTTGTTATGGACTCTGCATAAAGTGTCTAGATCATAGAATCATAGATTATAGTAGTGCTGACTGAAGTTTTGGTATTTTCATAGTTGTGTAGGTTTATTCTTGTGTATGATTTTGTTTGTTTATTTATTTTTGTTATAGAGTGTTCCAGTCTGCTATATAGCTTTCATTCAAACAAGCACAATTTCAGTGGAGGAGAGCAGGATTCAGGGAACAGTGTGCAGTTGTGCCACTTCCTCGGGAGCTGGAATTGAATGCAAAAAAAAGTGTTTCTTCATATATTTGTTGCTCAAAGCTGTAAGATTCTTTGACAGTTTCCTGTGTGTCTAAGAAGGGAGAGGCACAGTTCCTATCTGTCATCTTTTCTCCTGGAGGCCCTGTACATTCTGGAAAGACAGAACACCTTAGTACACAACACAGTGATGTTTTTCTTAGTCTTTTGACAAAATATGGCCTGAATTATGTCTGCAGAGTGGACAGAGGACTCCAAGTCTTCCTTCACCCTATTTATTTTCCTACAAAGACATACTGTTATCTGTGTATGAAAAATGTCTTGAAAAGCTACAAAAAAAAAGGTAAAGGAAATTTTGATTTTGCAGAAAAGGTAGGCAGATATATATTTTATATGAACTGGCTTAGGGATAGTTTTTAATTAATAGAAAATAGAATTACAGTCCAAAAAATCCTCCAGCAAGTTTAAGAACTTGTGATGTCCCTATGTATGTTATTTCTGTGAGACAGGAAAAGACTTCCAGAGCTCTTCAGATTTGGTCCCCTTGCATGACACTTGCCAGTTCATATATTTAATTTCATAAATGAATCTATCTTTTAGAAAAAAAGTTGGACTTTTTTTTTTTTTTACTCATTGCTTGTATTAGAAGGCCTCACTGGGTCCACAGCACTCTAGAAAGTCTTCTCTAAAGGTCCTTCTGACTGTCAAATATACTTATTAACTCAAGCTAATAATCTTTTCTTAGTGGTTTTCTACTAATACTGTTATAGTTCATGGCTGTCTCAGTGTGTTTTTAAATAAAATGCCTTTGCTCTTTTTACGGCCCCTATAGTCACAATTGTTGTTTTGGTTTTTTTTTTTTTTTTTATTAACTGTATAAAGGAAATAATAAAGGTTATTTTGGTTTGTACAGTTTCAGTCAAAACCACATTATCTAGCAGTTGTCTTTGCATATTAGGAGGAAAGATGAGTGGTCTTAGGGATGAGTTTCTTGTCTTGGATCACAGGCAATTAATTTCCTAGCATTTCAGAAAAAAAAAAGAGTGTTCCACAAACCCAAAGACATTGGAGGCTGGAAACAATTAGTTTAATTTTAGCTGGCTAAAATGCTGCTGCTTAAACTAAGGAAATGAACTGGATTTCTTGAGTCAGTGAACAGAGACAGGCTGTAGAAACCTCAGTTGGGGAAGAGTCATTCAGCAGACGTTTTTCTCTGACTCACTTTCTGTCTCTTTCTTTACTGGTGGAGGTAGTCTAGAGTCTAGTAAAGCTGTGTAGACTTTAAGACATCAGGTCTTAGATGAAATAAGTTATAACCCTCTATGGAATTGTTCCTGAAAAATACCAAGTACTCTAGCAAATCTAGCAAATCATTTAAACTGATTTCATCTCTAACTACTCAATGGGGCTTTCATATTTTATTCCTAAACACAAGTGTAACAGCTTTCTGGATCCAGCTACAGAATATATCATTTTGCAAGACTCAGATCTGTCTCCATTCCTGTTTCCCAAACTCTTCAGTAATTCCTTCTCCCTTTCCTGACTGAATCATCTGGGATTATGAATGCTCACTATGTATTTGAAAAGTAAAATACTTGCACAATGAAGCTTCAATTTCAGTGGCAGCCCTAAGATAACACTAAAATACAAATAATAGATAAGAACAAATATGACAGAAATTCTTATCCTGCATCTAGAGATAGAAAAGAAGTAAAAAAAACCCCTGAACAGCAAACCTGAAGCCTGTGTTCTTTTAGACTCAAATGGGACTCACACTTCAAAGCTGAGAATAGTTGTCTTAGTCCAGATTCCAAATTTACAAGTGAAGTTTGACTACATCAGAGCTAGTTCTCTTACCCTACATGTTGTAAATACCTTTGAACTCACTCCTATGAAACAGAAGTGCTTTCTGAAGAAAAAAGTTGAAAAGATAAGTGGTTTACAAGGTACTGTAATTAAAATCTAAAAGATGCTTTCCCAGCTGTTGCTTTTGAAGTTATGCTTAGTTGGTGTCTAGGTGCCAGCATTCAATTAGAGGTATGTATTTTTATTAACAGACTATCATGTGCTATATTATGTCAATAATTTCTTATAAATTAATTCTTTTTATTTCCTGCTCTTGTCACAGGTGTCCAGGTCATTAAATATTAAAATGGGCCCCACTGACAATTGTGCAACATCCTAAGTTGTTTGTTTCTGTGTTTTATTTGCACTTCATTTGAAGTTCAAAATTAAAATATCTCTGAACTTGTAGAAAGGAGAGTTTGGCCAAGATAAGTTTATGCCTGTAGGGGAAAAAAAATCAAAAAGAGAGATGCACTGTCTATGTAAAACTTCTTTGCCTATATTTGAGTTTCTGTTTATCATATTTTCATTTACTTACTTAGCATAAGCATGTTGCAAGTGGGAGCCTCATTATTTTGATTTGCTTTCTCAGATGTCCCAGTCTCAGGCTGGCATTACTATTGTGAGGTGGGTTTGAGGTTTGTAGGCTGTGAGAAGTACTCAACAGGCTGTGTCAGAACAGAACAGCAGTCCCTTGCCTAGTCTCCCAACATTTATATTGCAGGATTCATCTTAGCTAGCTTTAGATGGGTACAGTGGAGTTACCTTCAACTAATCTTGATGGCTACATTTTTGTAGTCAGGCTAATTCAGACAGGAATTTTGGGTCAAGATGGATAGATCCTGGAAGTGTCTTTTAGTCTTCCTTAAATGGTGACAGGAACTTCAAACAAGAAAGTCAGACAAAGTTTCACTACCGTCTGAAGATATCTGAAGTTAGGAGAAGCGTTCCCACCCATGTTGTCTTTCTTTGTGGCTAAGATCTACCCAGAATGAAAAAGGATTGAGGTATATTAATTTTTTGGGGGGTGCCAGTGAAGGTTCAGGATACTATCCTGTCATTTAAACCACAACATAGAATACTTGGTTTCCTCTTCCTTTATAGCTTAGTGCCATGACAAACTCTGGACTCTAGGGCATACAGAGGGGACTTTCCAGCCTGTGGAGTAGCTGCGCTGATGTCTCTCAGTACTTCTTGCTAACTAAGAAGGTCACTTCTGAGACTGAGGAACCTTCTACTGTCAGTTGGTTTTGGCTATTTATTTAGAAATAGTGTAGAGATAAAGTTAAATAATACTCTTAATGTTAAAAGCAACATCCAGGATGCTTGCTTTTTCTCAGTAAAAAGGTGCTTTGAAATGCTTTGTTAATTACTAGCTAATGATAATGATTGTGATACAATACATATCCAGTTGGTAAAATACGTATAGCTGGTAGCATCCTTTGTTTGTGGCTTACAAAGGGTGCCAAAGAATTTTGCCAGTACAAATTAATTCTTTCTTTGAGCAGCTGCCCTCTTCATTTTACACATGGAAAAAAGTGATCTGCCCATGGTCATGTTGGAAATGTGTTAAAAGCTAATTCCAGATTCTCATTTTAAGTTTAGGTGAAGAGTGCAAACCTCTCATGAGCTCAAAGGACAGAGGAAATTGTTAGAAGTAACAAAAGAGGAGAGAGAAAAATTACAATGACAGAAGGTAATATGAAAAGCAATATTTAAAACCTGTTTCTTGGTAACAACTTTTCTAAATTATTTAGCTAATTAAAAAATAGAGATGTTGATTTGACCTAGTAGTCATTTTTCCTTGCACTTTTAAATTTATGGATAACAATGTATTTTTAACCATCTGCAAATAGCTTACGAAAAATGTATATGCCAAAGCATTATTTTTATAACAGAACAGCTCTTTCAGTGAAACCTGAATTTTCACATAGATCAGAACATGATGTTTCTTCTTCTCTGACCTATCCATGACATCTCGAAGAGTTACTTTCAGGAGATCTGTCACTTCCTACCATTTATAGCCCAACTTGTTATTGATTGCTGGCCTTTGCAAACAACAAATTATGACTTTAGCATTGTGGCTTTGCATTGTCCAGCTATGTGGTAGAAAAGAAAGCCAATGTTTTATCTATATTTTTTCTTCAGGTTATACCTGTCCATTCATTCCAGAGAGGCCCAGCACCCTCAGTTTATGTCTGTCCAATAATCTAAGAGTGTGAGTAGCCTGAGGAAGTTGGTCACTTGCCATCCAACCCAATATCCCACACATGAACACATGGGCTTCTTGTCTTTGTATTCATAGACTAAGTGATGGATTGCAGGATGTAGCAAAATCTGCCAGGCACTTGGAAGGATTTCAGTTTTTTTGGGTAGTCTGTGACCTGTTTATGTACTCTGTATTGGTAAATGATGTGAAAAATCTTTTACACCTTTCAATGAAGGTGTCGTTTGGTCTGGCAACAGTGCTGATAATTTTAGTGATGTCTTATAGAAAACAGCTGGGATTATTAATTCATTTTTACACAGGTCACTAAGCATCCAGAAGTCAATATTTCTTTGAAATTGCTCACAATCTGGACCAAATCCATTCTGAAGGTGAAAGGTTCCAGATAAATACTGCTGCCAGCCACTATTAGAGTCCTTTTCAAGCCTTGCAATTGTTATTCCTTGGTTTAGCCTGAGAATGACTATGTTAGGCAGACCAGAAAAACTCTACATGCTCTTTAACACTTGTTTTCAGCTCATGATGTCATTTCATTTTTTTAGTTCTTGGAAATATAGTTTATTTTATTACAGATGACACCAATCAGGGTGAAGAAAAGCTGAGAAAGACTTTAGATACTGAGTCTGAAACAATTGCTCAGTGACTCAAGACTCAAATGTAATGAGGAAGAAAGACTTGCAAGAAAGATTTACACAGATATGTGAAGGATAAAGCTGAGCAGAACTATATAGTTTCAGTTCACAGGAACTTCTTCAAACCTATAATTTTGACTTTGTGTAAAGACATACCTGCTGACACTAACATATGATGAAAGTCAGAGGAAAAAGTCTTAAACTTCAGGGTGGATGGTGTCAAAATTATGGGTCTGAAATGTGACCTTAACATCCTCAGTCTTTGGAGGAGAAAGGAGACAAAATGAAACTTTGCTGTAGATCTATCAAATGATAACAGTACATACCTGGGTCTTTAGAAGTTGTTGTTTACACAACTACCTGTCTAGCTTAACACATTACTGATTCTCTTTTATAATCCTTTTTCAGACCTGTGAATGACTAAACAGGTCCAGAGAATCAAGCCCTATATCTTGGATATTAAACAGCTGGAAAGAACATGGAGAAGAGCTACTGTAACTCTGCAAGGGCTAGAAAAAGTGCTTTGCAGCAGGATGCTAAAAATGCAGCACGAGCTCTTTAAATGCAAGATCAAAAATTATTTGATTACAGTGTGTACACTCCTCCTTGGAGAGAGGCTAATAATACCTGAAATAAGAGAAGCAAGCAGTACAAGACCAGTGGAAGGAAGATAATAGCACACATATTCATGTTAGAATATAAAAAATGCTCTCAATCATGGAATTTAAAATAGCAAGGAAAAGAGTGGACCAGTGTTCATAGCAAGCCCACATGTCCTTGTGCAATACAGATTCTAGCCAAGTGTAAGAAATTAATAACGCTGTGAGGGTGGCCAGAAGAATTAGTGTCACTGGTGTTATGCAAGATGTCACACTAGCTGGGTCTGTGGTGTCTTTGGGTCTTGATATTTGTTGCTTGTCAGTCCTTATTCTGTCCTGCTTCCAGCCTTGATGCAAAGTTTTGGAGTGCTTCTTGTATTTGGAAATACCTGAAGTACTAGAGAGCTGGTGGAAATATGCAGACCAACTTTCCACATTAAAAGATAAGTTAAAAGATGATGTGTGAAAACTTCTAGGGCTACTTCCTTTTGGAAGTTGATTGTATAATATTCGTTCACTTAAATTCACATTTTTATTACAGACAGTATGATCAAAAATGTGACAACTTTTTTTTCTGCTCATTTTGGTTTTAATAATTATGGGCTTTACTCTCCAGTAGGTGACAAGTAAGCACGCAAACAGCTGGACTGGAAGTAGTGCAAAAGACAAGAAAGCCAATTGTTCAAGAAGCTTCCTAATACCATTTGCAGACTAAGGAGATTGAAGGCAGCCAGTAATAACTGGCAGGGAACTTTCTTTCATGAAATGATCTCCCTTGAACGAAAAGTTTTCTGTCAAAGAAATTTATTTCTGCAGATATTTTTTTGATTTTACATCAGGAAAACCAAGGCCAAATTATTTAATTAAGGGCTTGTTGGACCTGAATAAAATATCACAATTTGTTCAGCTGGCCAGAAACAGATAATGAAGAGATGGTTCAATATTATTCTTTGTTTTGTTGTAGTGGTGTTTTTAGGGATTTTGTGTCAGGGATTCCCATTCTAACCTGTGGGGCAGATTGATTATCTGTATGTAATATAGCTATACCTCCTCTGGAAGCAAGACCTGTGGCGCAGCGTGGGAGTTCTGTGATCTCTTATGGAAATGTCATCCCTGGAGAGAGCACAGGAAGAGGAGCAAATATATATTCTTAGGTCAGGTCTAAAAAAGAAATAGCATGCCAAAGAACCATTTTTCAGGAGTATCTGCATTATGGTCTTTATGATCAGCTGAACTCTTATTGAGGGGAAAAAGAAAAACTAATAGCTTTTCTTTTTTCCACTACTATCACCTTTTATCTCTTCTGAGCTCTGTTTTTTTTTTTTTTTTTTTTTTTTATTTTTCCCCAGTCATATTGAATGCTGGTAAAATTCTTCTTCATCCAACCTCAGGCACTCATTTTCAGGAAATTAACTTGGCAAAGTAACAGCTCTTAACATCTGTGACTCTTGACTTAGAGACAGTTGACTAAAGGAGCCAGGCAGAGTTTTAATTCATTGCCAAATAAATTATTGATTTTTTAAAAACCAGGACTTAACAGTTTGGTTTTTTTCCCTCCATTATATTAAATTTATTTGGGTATGAGAATAACATGAGGGTAGAATGTGTTTTGTACTACATCGTATTTCAGAGAACAGGCCAAAATAGAATATTCTCATATTTTGAGAAAAAAAAAAAAATTGTCACTATGTCAAAGCTTTGCAGTGTGGAAGAACTCTTCTGCATTATAAACTGTCTCTTCTTTTGTTTGTTTTTAATAATTTTCAGTTTATTCCCACTCTTT
>NW_008627575.1:55343-58113 GCF_000691845.1 Merops nubicus
TCTTTCCTATTCAATCTTCTTCTTGGTATCATGATTTTCTAATTTAACTAGAAAGATAAATATTGTAGTTATCTTTATAATAGTTGAGTATTCTTTCTGCTAAGCTGCTTTAGTTACCACACACATACAAGACACAAACTGATTTTTGTTCTAGACTCTAAGTTTCAAGTGCTCTCCTTCCTGTAAAGAAACTGAAAACCAAAATAAAATAAAAGCCCTTGAGTCCTGAAAATTCTGATTTTTTATATCCAGATTAGCATGTTGAAGACCATTCTAGCTTTTCCAGTCAAAATTCCCATGATGTACATAGTAGTACCGTTTTTTTTCTCTTCTTTTTTAAAATAGTAATTAAAATAAGTTTGTCTACTTGAAATATTTAACTAGCAAAACACAAAATTGGATATTTGTTTGGGAATTGTGTGTATGATTTTAAAAATTAGCATATACTAAAATTGTTATGCAACTGTCTTAAGACTGGCTGTTCAGGAAGTTTAGAACTGAAGGGTTAAAGTATAGACTCATTTTTCAAAAGTGAAATCACTGGCAATCTCCAGTGGAGTCACAGAAAAAGCAGATTTAAGTACATATCTTTAGATGTGTATATTTGAAATTTTCAGTCCAAATCTGCGAAGTATAAAAAAAAAAAAAAAAGGTCCTATGCTACTGCTAATCCTTTAACAGTCCAATATCAAAATATGGCATGTTTTGGTGTTTGTCAGACTCGGTAAAGCAATTTTAGGTAGTTTACATGTAAATCCTCTGCATGCATTTCCATAATTAGGTCAACAGTACCTATTTTGAAACTCCCTATTTACCAGTTTAGGGAAATGGACAAGTAGCCAGTGTTTAGAAAATTTCAGATGTAAGAGTTCCTTCACTCTTTTTCCAAATAATGTATACACTATTTCTTCTGCAATAGATTTGTTTGTTTGTTTGTTTTTGTAAAACTTGTCTTTTTAATGAACTGAGTTTAAAATGTCCATACTTAAACTCTGGTATTTTTGTTAGTTCTAGTATGGAAGATCAATAAGTCGAAAGTAATAAACATTTTCAGGACTACACTTCTAACTATTTACTTTTTTTTTGTTTTTTACTGATGAAATAAGTCTGTTCCATGATTCATATGTTTCACACAAGTGTGATCATAGATCCTTTATGATTTAGTTGCTATGTTTCTCATTGTAGTTGCCATACTCCTCCTCCTTCTTGCTCCATCTTATCTCTCCAGGAAACCCTCCCACCAGTCACACATGAAAACTTTTAGAACCCAGCCCTATCTGATGACAACCAGGAGAGGTGTGCTGCAGTACAACCAATCTGCCCCAAGACCAGACTCCCAGGTTCTGTTCACAGATACCACCCTGGACTTGCTGGCATTTCTACTAGCTAAGAACATTAAGAGCACTGATCTAACACCCACTGTGATTAATGGTAATCCTACATTTACATTTCTAAATTTTTTTTTTTATTAGGATTTTTAATTATACAATACCATTTGTGAATGATACTGAGATGAATGAATGTATAATATTACTTATTATCTTTCTTAAGACAACGTGATTTTGGAAATTTTCAGTTAAATGAATTCTCCTGATATGTCTTTCCATTTTCTAAACAGGAGGATTCTGTTGGTAAATTTCCACCTGGGGTTATGGTTGGGTTTTTTGGTTTGCTTTGCTTCGGTTTGTTTTTCTAGTTGAACATTGGTTTGTGGAAAAACCAAAGCTTTATGGAGGAAAATTGTAATGTCAAAAACCAGAAAGCATCCCTTGTTAAGAAGCAATATTTCACCCTAGATCAATTAAAGCTATATAAACTATATTTGAGTGGGGTTCTTTTGCCATATTGTCTCCAAATTTCTTTATCTGTATATCCTAATTGAAGTGCTTGCCTTATAGTTTGTTTTAGTCACACAGTACAAAGTTGCTACTCCCTCTGCCTCCCTGACTGCTAAGGACAGCAGTGCAGGCACAGTGGCACCCATATCCACAGGGGTGGCAGTCCCCAGAGCTGCCCCTCATGCCCAGCGGCACGCCTGTGCTGCAGTCACAGTTTTGGCTGCTTTGTATGGCTCTGCTAGAGTACGGCTGCAGATGTCATCCCACCCCAGGGGAAGGTGGTCCCAGAAGGACCTTCAGGGACTTCTGTAGTCCTTAGTTTTCCTTGTTTTGCTTCTGTGGAGGAGGAGTCTTAAATCTTTGGTTTGGGTTTTGATACACACATTGTCCTGCTCAATAACCAGAATCGAAATTGGCATTTTCAGCCTTTTTGCTGTTTTCTTTTCTGATAATGCTTGAAATGTGTTTAATTCCTCACCTAAGAACCACTCGGGTCATCTCTTTTTTAACCAGTTAGCAGGTAATAAGTGTTTATTCTTTTCCATAATTGTCAGTCCTATGGTGATCAGCACAGTATAAGAGCCAAGACAGAAAAAAACCCTGCATGTTTGCAAACTAGCAAACTAAGGATTTAGAATTTTCCCTTTTCAGCTTTAAGAAAATCTTGTAACCTGTGTGGGCCATCCTTTTAGGTCAGTTTCATGCAGACTATTTTCTCTTTTTCTATATCTATCCTAAATTAATATGGTAGGTGCTTTGCAGCCAGCATGGTTTTACATTGATCTTGGGCAGCTTGTTTACAGTGTTTTGGCAAGTTGCTGATGTACTTGTCCCTGGGGATAGAGCAGGGGTTAATTGCTGTTAAACTCTCAGTGCCAAGTAATGGCTCAGACTCTGTGCTACATTAAAGATGACACTAATAAGGAAAGAGT
>NW_008627575.1:58144-73890 GCF_000691845.1 Merops nubicus
GGATTGCTCTGTGTTGAAAATTGGACTTGTGGTGACAGAAACTTGGAGCTGAGCTGATGTAATAGCAAGGCCATAATGTAATTATAACTGCTGAACATGTGTCATACCAAGTTAAATGATACATTAATGAATCAAAACAGGTGATGGAGTGTTGCTCTTTCAGCAGCTAGAGGTGTTTTCAAGGTCAGATTTTCATTAATTTAATAATCTGTAAACTGGATATTCTTCAAATTATAAGCAAAACCAACTTCTTTTTTTTTTTTTTTTTTTTTTAATTTTTAGTGTCTTTCTTAACTTGTACCAAAGGGGTGAGAAAACAAAAGATGTTACTCACAGTAAAATTTCATTTACCTCCTTTATTATATCTCTATTGTACCCAATACAATATTTGTGTGCCTAACATTTTTCAGGCAGGTGTGATCTCTATTTCCCTGTGCTCTGAGCAGGCTGAACACAAGCCAAGAGATGTGTAGACATATTAGTATAACATTGAGCTGAGCTAATAAGCTTTGCTGAGAGACAAAATACTTCCCACCAAATGCAGTCAGTAAATGGTTTCAAGTCAGCTTGAACCACAGACAAAACAAGGCAACAACTACTCAGAGAAGTGTGTAGTAATATGAGTTATGTTATGTATATTCTTTGCCTATTATGATTCTGTGGCAAATGAAAAAACATCTTTCACCAGAACTGGTTCCTTGTTTAACTCCAGTGTCGTGGATGAAGCTCCTACTTTTTGATTCTGGTAGGAACTCTATGTTCAGGAGTTAAATAAAGGCTTCTATTCCAGATAAGGTGACAGCTCAAGACACCACCATATGAATGATACCTGATTGCCTGAATGTGACAGTATATATCTCTCCAGCAAGTTCTGAGTACTTAAAGAAACACAGAACCTATTTTTTTTTTTATGAAACTGACAGTATTTGTCAAGTAGCCTTGGTTAAGAAGTTTATACAGGGCCCCATGGAACAAAGAATATAGCCATTTTTGAGATAAAAAAAATATTTTCTTGAATGTTGCAGTCCTCCAGTTCCTGTCATGTCCAAAAAATTCTGTTCATTTCACATTTGTCTTGCATTCCACAAACTTCTCATTTATCCTCATGCTGTTAAAAAATGAAGCAAAGCTTTTTTTAAAGGGTCTAGCTGAGCTCAGTGCAGAGTTTATATTAAAAAGATGGGATTTTAATGCCTAAATCAAATTTGGTCTTTTGAAGGTCATACAGTAAGGTCACACTTTGACTTTATTTTCTAATTATTAATTTTTTTTTTTTTTCCTAATATGGCCAATAAATGTTAAAAAAAAAAAGGATATTTTGCAACATGTTCACTGTTAAATAGCACTTCTGTATTGTTTTCATCTTTTCCTTTCTTTGTCATAAAAGTTTTGGCACTGAGCTCCTTGTTTTTGATAAAATCTTGTATTTTATCTCATTTTCCCTCTGC
This sequence comes from Merops nubicus, assembly GCF_000691845.1. Classification (NCBI taxonomy): domain Eukaryota; kingdom Metazoa; phylum Chordata; class Aves; order Coraciiformes; family Meropidae; genus Merops; species Merops nubicus. Next base: position 59,593 of record NW_008627575.1, read on the forward strand.
TGCCATACTGTTTAAGGGAGGAAAGTTTTTCCTGTTGGGAAAGTAAAATAACAGTAAAACTACAAGCTGTTAGATGTCTCAGGAGATCTGCTACAAGCCAGGTCCATGCCAGCTCTGTCCATCAGCACATCACATCTTCCAGTGCCATTCCTTGGCAGTGTATTTCCTGTAGGCTGGGCACCTCCCAGGCATGAGTTTTTGAAGAACACCTGAGGTAGGAAGAACTGTTCACATAGTCTTTCTCCATATTCCATGCTCCCCATCCTCTTTTCTGCTCTCTTCCCCTCTGTATTGTGATGAAACAGAAGATAAACTGTGCAGCTCAGTGACTTCCTTTTTTGACCACCCTGCTAGGACGATCAGAAGGACACTTGTCTTCAGCTGATTAATTTGTTAAGTTGCTTCCAAGTACATGTGTGAGAGAAATTTATTTTTTTTCCCCCCAAAGTTCAAATGTAGCCTAAGAGTCAGTTACATTTATTGATCACTGAAATAAAAGACTTCCCTTTCAGAAGGTTTTAGGGAAGTCAAACTTACCTGAAGGGAAAGGTCCACAGAGCAGACTTCACCACTAGAGACAAGAACTGCATTCTCTGTGTCATTTGGCAAACTTGCCCCTTAAAATACTGGCCATTCACTTCTGCTGAAGAGAGATAGAAGAAGATATGGCTTCCATGTTATCTACTATATGTCATCTACATTCACGGTCAGGTCAGCATTTTTTGTAGATGGAGTTCTTGAACCCAATTTTTTTTTCTCCTGAAGATTTTATTTCAAGTGACATCCATCTTAGTGAAAAGTGAGTATGCATTAAAAAGCTGTGACGTATGCTTTCCCATCACTACATCTCCTCTAGTCATTTTTACCATAAAGGCTTGTCACCCCAGCATTTTCATGTTTGGCTGGTCAGTTAACCAGATCTAAGAATCATGGATATTTATTAAAGTTGCCAATCTAAGACTGAATTTCACCTTTGAGAGTCATAGGAAGTTTCATTGCCCGTTTTATTTATCGCAGTGTGATATTGGAAAAGAATGGCTAAGCACTATTATGCTCAGGATGACATTCTCAAGGAAAATTTGTTACCTTACAAGGGATAAATTACCTAGAACATTTCATTAAGAAGGCTTTTTGTAATGCCCAGAAGTTATACACGTTCGGGGGAACTCATTGACTCTCCAGGGTGTAAACTACCTCTTTCTTAGTGGGGAAAAATAGAATAATCCTTTACCATGAAGCAGATCTGATAAAAAATGTTATGTTGTCAACATTTAAATGTTCTGTGGGAGTATAGGACATTTGTAGAGATATTGTGGGGACAAAAGCGTTTTGGTTTTGGAATGGACCATTGAAACTTTCAGATTTGAAGTAATGTTTTGTGTCAAGATATATTAGATTTTGGACTGTTAACCACCATCTATGATTTAAAAAGTCAAGATTAGACCAGTGGATTTTAATTTTATAGAAGCAGAGCATAACCCTAACACAAAATTAATTTCCCTCATAAATTTTTACTTAAGTGGAATAAAATAAATGAAGAAACGCTCCTGTGCTGACTGTATGAGAAGCATATTATGAAGGGGAATGTGAATCAGAGCTAGAACACGTGGGGTTCCATCCAGCAGATGCTAAAAGCTTGCCCTCAGAAATCTCTCATTCTTGGTGCTCTCTGAGAGAAATACACTGATACCCACGATGAAAGTCAGTGATTGTGTGAGATCATCTGTCTCTGGCTCACCAGTATGTTGTTACTGATTCAGAATGAAAATAGTTTGAAAAAATAATTATATATGTTGCAAAAGGGAAATTCCAGGATTTAAACCAAACTTTAGAGCATCTCCCAATTCTGGTTTTCTCTAAATCTCTTCCACTGTGTTCAACCATCATTCAAGGCAATATCCCACTCTTTGGTACATATCAATGGTAAAATTTCTGTTTGATTCTTTATAATCATAAGAATTCCCAGTGTCTGTGGAGGTGCTCCCATAGTATCATTACTGTGTTACTTGTATGACATCAGAGAAACAAAGATTATGTTTAGGAGTAAAACTACAGTGTCACCAAGTGCAGCAAGGCTTTTTTCACTGACAGTAGTGACAGGTTTTCTGCCTGGTACTTACATATGATAGCAGGGTCATCCCCATCATTGTTATCCCCATATAGAGCCTATGCTCGTTATTAAACATGGCATCACATGTTAGAGGCCTGTCATTCTTTAAGTGCTCCTTATCTACAAATTACCCTTGATCAACCCCTCTAAAATCTGTCTGGTTCTTGAAAATAAACAAAGCTTCAGTCACAACTGTGATGTCTTGGTATTTCTCTACTATATGTTTAAAACACATATATAGCTGTTGAGTTATAGTCTTCATAGAAGGTTTCCTTTGAAATATATTGAACTGTGTAATGTAATTCACAAGAAATTGCAATTGAGTTATCACCTGTTACTGATGACCACAAAAAAAAAAAAAAAAAAAAAAAAAAAAAACAAACTCAAATCAGCTATTTGAGGTTAATGTGCCTGAAATACTATTCAAATTTCTCTGGTTGGGTTATAAAGTGATTAAGTTCTCATGATTTGGTCAAAAGAATTTTTAAATTCCTCTCGCCAGTTATCTATTTACTATGGCCTGAATTCTGCACATTTTGCTCTGGGGCACTAAGAGAGAATAGTATACTTTAACATGTCTGAGTATAGATGAATTAAGTCTTTGGGGCCACGTTAAGGTGGACTTAGATAATATGTCTACTTGGCCTAGCAGAATCTACTCCTTGGAGGAGGAACTAACTAATTTCTTAATATGGGACTTATAATTGCAACACTCCTTTCTACCAATTGTCAAATCTTGAAGATAGATACATCTTTTCTAAGGAAAAGGAAAGGTACATTTCAGAGACACCTGCACATTCCCAGAGTCAGTGCTGTTTGTTCTTCCAGTTCCATACAACTTTCCACTGGAAGCACAAACTCTTTTACAGTACATATCTTTGATTTGTCTGCATTATCAACTTTCTCTGGCATCATAGTCCCTATCTGATGTAGTCAAAATCTGGTATTTCACTTTCCTGATCTCTGTACAAACACAGAAACTTATTCCTGCCTTAGGAATTCTACAATACAAACATTAAAAAAAAAAAAAAAAAAAAAAGGAAAAAAAAAGATTCAATTCAAAAACAGGAGACAAAGAAAGAAGGAGACAGTAACAGTCTCAGCACAGCTGGGACCTAACATGATGATTAGAAATTATTAGAAATGTAGAAAGAAAAGCACAAAAGAAGAGGGTCACTGAGGCCAAAAGAAAACAGTTTCATGAAGAGTGTGGTTCACTGCTTCAAAGGCGAGTAACAGGTCAGTGAGGATGAGAAAGGAGGCACTGTCATAGAATCTTATCAGTATTTTTATTCCTCTGTAATGGCTAGAAGTACAAGTGTTTGGTTAAGCTTCTGAGCACAAAGTGTTGTACAAACCTAGACGAAAGCACTGAACTTGTTCCAAGCAGGTTAAAATCTTTGTAGTAAGAAAAAAAGACAGCAGATTGCTGTAGGCAGGTGAAAAAGCAGAAAGGATACTGTCCTAGGTATCTGACATGCTGGGGTTAAATCCCCAGCCCTGAATGAGGGGTAGTTTATGGATGATGTCCAGAACCAGGATCTTCTTGACTGGTTTTCACCCAGGGCCTGGCCAGCCTTGGGTGGGGACTGATAAGGAGATCACCACCAGATGCCCCCACCTTCCACATTAACTTGGAGGTGGGGCAAGAAGCCACCTCTGTAAGAGCTGACTCTCCTTGTAGTGGGTTTGGGACATTTGTCTATACAGTGCATGTGCTGTGTGAGGCTTCTGGTCATTGAAAAGGCTCCCTGTCTCTTCATAGCAAGTGGAGTTCCTGGGATGGTGGATCAAGATCATGAATTTCTATCTGGGATTCATGGCCTGGCAATTCCACTACTCGTGGTTTGGATCCTTAGCCAGCTTCCTCCCTTCTGCACATCCAGTGTCATGAGTGAGTGTGTTAATTTATTTCTCCCTCCAGTGGTCTGGCATGTTGTATCTTTGGTATATGATTCAAGAGCAGAGGGAGGACTTTGGCTGTTGTTTTGCATGTTGATGATAACATCCCTTTATGTTGGGCAAGTAGTCAGCAGAAGAGTATCCTGAAGTTAAGAGAGCAGCCAATTTAAATGGAGAAGAATAAGTTCATTGCACTGGAAGAAACAAGATGGTATTTTTGATGGGATATTAAAAAGTATAATCAGCAAATTCACAGACAAAAGGAGACTGCAAGGTAACGACTGTGCCAAAGCATTGCCAACTGTGACAGCAAGAATGGTAAACAGCAAATGTTCATGTTGATTCATTAATTAAATTAAGCTTTCCTTCATCCACAAAGTTACATTTTGTATATATCCCTGAATTTGCCATGAGTTTTAAGGACCTTTTGTTTATATTCTTGGTGTACAAGCTTCCCACAAATGCAGTTAACTTTAATTCTGCTTAACAAGACAAGGAAGCTTGCCTTCCATAACATAACTATTGCACATGGTAAATCTCTGACACCCCCAACCCATTAGCATTGCCCTCAGAATTCCCAGTCATAGCATCCTTAGCATCCTCTAGGCTGCAGAAATTAACCTTAAAGTACAGTATACCAATAATATTTAAAGTTTATCTATTTTAAACTGAACAAGTATCTGATTCCAGGAGTAACCCATGAAGAACACTCCCCTTCTGAGTGACTACTGTTTCATTGCAGCAGGGACCCAGCTAATAAAGTTTTTTTCATACTAAGGGAGTTATAATTTGCTTTCAGGATCTCGACAGTTGTCTTTAGAATAAGGCAATATGCCTTTCCCTTCCCTACTGGGCCTAATTCCCTGATAACCTTATTGAAAATGTGCATGGGCTACAAAACTAAAGATTAACTGTCCAGGGACCTGCTTCCTGGAGCTTATTTGAAGATTAAATCAAATGGCAGGCAATATATATTTGGTAATTCAGCTTTGTTTCAGACTTTTCCAATCTAGTGGCAAGTATAATAGAAGAAACTGACACTCAAAAGCGTTAAATGGGTTTTTCTTTTTTCCTTCTTTTTTTTTTTTTTAATTTGAAAATGGCTGGTATTTCTGTCCATAGCAAAATTAGAATTAATGATTTATTTCCTCACGTCTGAAGATCCTGTTCTTTTATTTTTGAACATGAAGCAAAATAATTTTAATTACAGATGATGTGAACAATTTTTCTCTTTTTGATGATTCTTCTTTTTTATTTTACATAACAAATACCAGCAGAACAGTTTAAGAAGAAGCAATAAAATATCTACTATAGCATTATGGCATTCATTTAAACAGAAAGGGAAACACATATTGCTTTTTTTAATTCAGTGTTTAGAATACATATTAGTTAAACAGATTTCTATTCAGCAAATTAGATTGAGATGGATGGAGATGTTATGCTGTTTTAAAAAACTGTATTTCGAAGGCACATTCAAAGACACTGAAGTGCAATTTGTCCTACTAGCAGACATCTGAAGAACAAGTGACATTCTTACACAAAATCTATATTGGTGATGTATTTAATTACAGAGTTGATTGAAATTGACAGCTTCAGTGACCTATGAGTGCACTGTTACTGACTGATGGATGCTTCAAATCTGGTTACTTTTAAACCAAATCACATCCTGTTCAATAATACCCTGTCAAACTGCAAACTACAGTTTTGCATGTATATGGACTAGGCAGAGAACATTTTAATTAAAATAAGGTAGAGATGAATAATGTTTGAAAATGGATGTAATTCTTAAAAATACAGTCATTATGATTTGAATAGGAGATAAAGAACTCTCAGTATTATTCAGAGTGGCTGTATTCCTTAAGAAATGTATATTTTACTTTCATGCTCACTTATATCAGCCCAAAACCTTTCAGGACAGATTAGATCTCCAGCCTCTTCTGCACATACAGAGGCAGTTTCCATTAATAGCTAGACAGAGTCATTGAGGAAATGGTACCTGAGCTTTCTGAAAGCATATGACATCTGCTAAGGGAGACTCTGGAAGCTTTGCAGCCAACTTCAGTGCAGAGGCCAAGTCCCCCGGCACCAAAAGATGACTGCAATGGCCACTTTGTTCAGCCTTTCTGGAGCATTAATCATGACCTCAACCACAACGTGTTTCTCATGTCTTTGTAACAGTACTAGCAGTGCAAAGTGCAAATGCAGGTCTGGGATTAGCAGTGGGTAACTCTTCTTTGCCCCTCTGTCTCCTTTGCTTCCACTTCTCTGGTTCTGTGAAGGTAAATAATACTCTTCCTAAGCTTTTGAATATTGACTTGAGACTCTGTGGACAGACAGCTGTTTCTCAGTAATATCTAGAATCATAGCTTACCTTCTGGAAGAGTTGCCGACAAGGTATGAACATCTGGCTGAAGAGCTCATGTTCCAGTCTGAAGCAAAGTAAATGTGTAAAGCATGAACAGGTACTTGAGATGTCAAAATGTCAAGTAGCCTCATAATACCATTCAGTTAATTTATACCTATATCCTGGTAGTAATAGTAGCAATAAAAAATAAGCAGGTTTTCTCTCTTCCCAGACTGGTCACAGTGCTCAGTCTCTTCTCTACTGCCAAATTATATTGTTGTAACCAGTTACATACACAGTGTAAAGAAGCAGCAATGTTAAGGCTCCAGGGTATGCCAAATATGTTAGCTCACCTTTCCAGTGAGTCACTTCTCCATGGAGCATATTGAGAACTACCCGAATAATCGTATTTGTATTGATTATATTTGCATTCTCTTAAAGAACAGCAAAGGTAACAGAGCCTGTATGAAATAAATATGATCTGGATACAAAGAATCAGGCTAAAAAAAAAAAAACAACTTAGCAGCAAAGACTAAGCTTCTTAAAATAAACTATAGGCTTTTGGCCTTTGCAGGTGCTTTCTCAGTGTAGCTAAAATTATTAAATTTGCACATAAATGATGGAAAAATCAGACTCCCTGTAGTCCAAATCTACATGTAGAGGAAGAGTAGAGTGGTTCCAATTTACAGAAAAATAAAAGGGACGGGGTGGGGGGTGGAAATTGATCCAACCAAATGAAATTTTAAAGAAAAATTGTAGTAACTTTTCATAGAAAGAAAAAAATGTTCGTTTTTTACCTTTGCTTCTGTTTCCCTAACACAGTTTTGCATTCTACTTGTATAGGTAGAAGTAATAGATTTCACAATTCACCTTGGAAATCACCTTTATAATCTCTGAAACAGGGGAAGTAACAAACCATAAAAGTATCAAAAGTCTTAAAGTTATCCAGAATGTTACCTGTGGAAACAAACCCACTCTGTCAACAATAAGTATTGTGAAAATATCTTTTGAGTGAAAAATAAGAGCAAATAAAAATATTTAACATTAGAAGAAATTCAGGGAGTGACAAATGATGCCGCAGTTCTTTCACAGTTTGTATCAAGGTTATAGTGTAGTCATGGTACCATGGAGCTTGTTATGGCCTAACCAAAAGACTCATCCAGTTTCTTTGTGGACTGCATGGAGCTCTGAATTGTCTTTGAGAATAATTTAAATTAGCAGTTAATCTTTACATATTTCAGCTCATGGTTCATGTACACCTAAGTGAAAACACTGCAATAAGTGCAGGTATAGTTTACAATGAATAAACCTAATAAAACATGTTCTTAACATGGCTTTATAGACACGCACTGGGATGAGAGAGGAGATAAGTGTAAAGACAGGACCGCTATGGATTACAGCAGATTACTACCATGTAATCATGTTAATCATGGGTAAGTTGGATCTTAATACTTCTTTCATATATGAGTGAAGAACCAGTTAACAGAGGTTTTGCAATAATGGTCCCAGAGGACCTGCATTAATACATCCTGAGATAAAGTGACATGGGTCCCACCTTAGGATTCCCTGTCCTGTTCTTCTGTACTTTTATGGACATACGTATACCACATATCCTCACTCCACTGATCTGAGGGTGTCATAAGAATTGTAACAGCTTTTTAAGCATAGGAAATGAAAAGGTGAAGAGCAAGAAAAAATTCATAATTGCTGTGAATTTCCTAGGAAACACAGAATTTTTTCTTTCCATCAGGAAGAGTACATATTGAAGACTGCTAATCTTACATTAAAGTTTTCTGTTGCAGAAAACAAAAAAATCCAAACATAAACCCCCAGGCTTCTTTTCTTTACCAGGAATATCTTCCTTTGTGGCAAAGGACCACTAAAAAGTACCTGTTGTAGAAAAAGAGCATTCTGTTGAGAACAGGAGATAAATTATTCAGACAGAATTACTCATTTATTTTTGGCTTGCTTTTGAAAACAGTGCACCAGTAGGTTACTACCTTTTTCTACCTGGCTTTACTTTCTTCTCTAGATAGCAAATGACACTTCACGTGCGTTCCTTACAGGTACACAGCACATGCCTTGTGTACTTGCTCTGTGACCTGGGCATGGATCAGATCCTTCTGATCCTTTGCCTAAGATGTAGCTGTAGGATAGCTTGAATCCAAACAGTTTTCTCTGCTTCTTCACTGTGTTAAGTGCTAATCTCCAAGACTACTTTTTGCTTTAATTTGTTCTGTCAGTTTTATGCAATTTACTTTGTGATAAAGGCCCCCAAAAGTTTGAATTTCTGTCCACACATGAATGATCCAAGTGGAACAGCTTAGATGCAACAGCTATGCCTTTAATTGTTTAACTAACGCTTTATCCCATTTTCAGCTCTTTGTAACTATTTCAGACTTCAGAAATGTTGGCTGAAACTTTCTGGGTTGAGTATTTGCCTCAGGCTGAATAGGCTAAAATATTTCAACTGTTTCCAAGACCAAGATTAGGAGAAAAAAATCTTGTTTGACCATGTTAAAAAATATTATTTGCAACAGATTTAAGGTAAAACCTTGCTAATGTCTGTTTTAATGATAGTAGGAGCTGAACAGTCAGATCTCTGAGTCAATAAGAAAAGTTAAAAATTTGAAGAACAGACGTCGCTCTGCTCCCTCTCTGATTTGTTTCATTTGGTACCAATCAGGGTTTGTGAGGAAAGGCTAGTGGAGGAGCAGGCGTACCCCTAACAAATCCCAGTTTGGTTATTTGATTTGAGGATGGGTGTAATCTGATCACTGAGTTACCAGAGTCTGTGAATTATGTAAGCACCATTTTGCCCCTAGAGAGCAGAGACAGGTCACAAATTGGGATAACTGCTCCAGTTCTCCACTTTTTATACAATATGCTCTTTAACCACAGTACCCACACATTATTATGAACATTTGAGGATGGGCAGAATGAGTCTTCATTTGTACTAGGCTATCCTCAAATTGCTTTTTCTGATTTTATTCCCTTGCTGATCAGTTACAGACTACCTAGGGTTTCTTCAGCAGGGTGACTGAACTAACAGGTTAACTAGGAAGTTACCTTCTGAACTTTCTTGGATTATAAACTGAAGTATGGGTGCTTGTTTCAGTGTTGGAGACAATGGCTGGCTGTGGTGGTTGGATACCTTGAGTACTGTATCCAGCTCTGGAACCCTCAGCACAAGAAAAGCGTGAACCTGATGGAGCGGGTCCAGAGGCGGATCACCAAAAGTGATGGAAGATGTCCTCTACGAAGAAGAGCTGAGAGTATTGGGGTTGTTCAGCATGGAGAAGAGAAGGCTCTGGGGAGACCTTACTGTAACCTTTCATTACTTAGAGGGCCTGTAAGAAAGATGGTGACAATCTTCATAGCAGGGTGTATTGCAATAGAACCATCTATCGATTGCTAATAGATTATTAGATATAAATTATCTAATTAATCTATTATTATGTTCTATTCTTAGATCTAGATTTACACTAGATATAAGGAATAAATAGTCAAATGTTAAGCCAAGTCTCAATTTTTTTTCTCACCAGCTTGTTTACTTAGCTGTGTATAAGTGTAGTATAATATCTCTGCACATTGGGAGAAGAAATGCAATGATGTGAGTATTACACAAAATTTGAACTAAATAACAGACTCTCTGCATTTTTAGTAATTTTCCTTTTAGTTCTTAACTTTTCTATTTTTCTCTTTAGCATTTCTGGATAGACATTCCAAGACCATCACTGTGAATAGGGTGTAACAACAGCCATCTGCAGGTCAGCTAAACCCATCCATCAGCATATCAGCAAGTGGACCTAAAATATTTACAGAATTTTTTATTCATGAGAGAAAGAAACCATTAATTGGTGATTAACATAAAGAAGGTAATAATGAACTCAAATTTGTGTGGTACAGTTTTGTTATTACTCATTTTCTGCAGGCAAGATAAGAAAGCAAAATGAAGAAATTAGTTTTCATTTGCCAGAAGAGCTATTTTGTGTAGATTAGTGATGAATTGCATTTTGGAATCTGATGCATCTGTACATATCTAGATTAATTTCTCTGATCTAGTGAAATATCACAGATAATTCCCAAAAAGGGAGCTTTATAACAAACAGTAACATCTATATCAATCACTGTGTATTCATAACAACTCATAGCCCTGATACTTAATTATGGCTAAATATAATTTCTGACTTGAAACATTTTCAGCATAGTGCTCAGCATATTCCTAAATTAAAATGAAGGTTTTTGTATTAAAAGTTCAAATTAATTCAGTGGGTTTGAGGCTGTCATGAAGATATCTCTATAGTCAGCAATTACTAAGTTGAAAAGTCTGAAAATAAGTTTTATTTGTGTAAAACAAATAACTCTTTAAGAAAGGTAATGTTCCTTTAAATGGTCTTCAGAAAAAAAAAAAAATGCTGAACTGCCATAAAAAATTATATCTATTACTTGTCCTCTCCTAGTTAAATTTAATTTTAACTTTAAATAAACATTTCTTTACATTTAGCAACAGTGAAAAAGGCTGTTCTTACTCATTTTGTTTGATTAAAACTACACTAGCAATATAGATGTATTAATTTACAGACACAGATACTAATTGCTTAAATATTGAGTTCAAAACTAGACACTAGTACTGGGAAGGGATAATTGGTTCTTGCCATAGAAAAAAAATATAATAAAGAACTTGAAAGTGCTGTCACATTTCATATAACAAGCAAAATCTCAGAATATTTGAAAAATATTCTGAAAGAAAATGTCTTGGGGCTTTCTTAATGAGAATGAATGTGGTTTGAAAAGATCAAATAATATCCACATATGTCAAATACAGGTTCTAATAACAGTTAGAGATAATGAATAAAATTAAAGTAGGTCATTTTTAGTCATTTAGGATCCAACAGGAGGCATACCTCTTCATAACAGCTTGTTAAAATATAATTAGAAGCATTTGCTGTATTTACAAAATATAAATATCAAAGATTTTAAAAGTTAAAATGAGATATTCTGGTTTTGTTTTATTAGCATCTGAGTAGTAAATGGCATGTAAGTTAATATTGTAATAACTGGTGTAGCACAGTCGTAACAGTAGGTAATATGGCAACTATAATTAATCTGATAGGAAAGGTGAGTTTTATTCCTGTCCTCCCAAATATGATAGCTTTTAACAAGCCACAACTGTCTATTTGTATATGGAACTGAACATATAGAGTTAGGTGAAGAAAGAAAAGTCAGGATCCCAGGATTTTTTGCGCACTGAGCTAATATTTCAATTTTAGACTCTATAAAAAAAAAAAAAATTCAAATATATAGAAAGTCTTAAGGGAAGAGGAAGAAAATAAGGGTGAAGAGTCTGATATAGAAATGTTTATAGAAGAGTTGTTAGAGTTCAGTTGAATTCAATACAAATGTCCATAATTTTTCAGTACTAGGCTAAATTTACCAAGCACACATTGGTCAATCATATGTAATGTAACATAATGAAGCCATACCATACCATAACCAAAGAATAACATATAACCTAACCTAATGTAAAATAACCAAACCATACCATACCATACCCAAATCTAACCATAGCATACCATAACCATACCATACCTTACCCAAACCGAACCACAACATGCTTAGAAGTGCAACGGCTTGTATGGATGTTTGTTATAAAATGGATTGTGCAGTCACCATTAGCTCTTGGTTTACTGCTGAGAGAGGTGATAGGTAGAGCTGATCAACACTTATGGCTTAACCATTTCCTGATTCGCATGATTTTCTGTAAATTTGAGGTTTACTTCACAGAGCCACAGGACAAGGAAGATGTTAACCTAGACAACAGTAAAGGAAGAGGTAAAAATAGACCATGCTGAAAAGTGATGAGAGGTCTGCAAGAAAGCAGGACAAGAGCACTCATGAGAACACATGAGAAAGGAGTCAAGAAATGAAAAAAAAAATAAGTTTCAAATCAAAGCAATTCAATTTTCACAGTAAGCCTCAGAAAATGTTTTAACCTTTATGGAAACCTGTAGGTCAGTGGGCTCAAGGGACACCTTGTGAACCAAACAAGACTGGCACCTACTTACCACAGGACAGGGTAAGCTACATATGTACAGGGTTAGCTGCATATGTATTCCCCTGACACTGTCTTGGATCCAATGGGATCTCAGGTGAGTTGCCCTGTTGACTGCTCCTTTACTGTCCATTTACATCTATCCCATGTGTTTTCACCACTGCTTTCTCAATCCTCAACATGGCACTGTATCAGAGCACAAAGAACCACACTAATATGGGTGGACAAGGAGACCTTGGATAACTCTCTGGGAGATGCACAAAGTAAGCAGCATAAAAAAGTAAGCAGCATAATAATACTTAATAAAAAATTATAAAATTGGGTATTATGTTACTTTCTCCATGACACATTCCCTTCACTTTTTCCCTTCCCTTCCCTTTTTCCATTCCTCACTTTGTGGATGCTGGGATATTCTAGCAAAATCACAGAATTTCAGTAACCCTTCCTAAGGGAAGTTACTAGGAAGAATGTGTCAAAATCTCACTTTTTCCCCTCTCACTGTTTGACATCTCCTCTGTATGATACTGCATCTTTTCAAATACTTATGGATGGCATAGATACATAAGGAAACCAAAGATTACTCCTGCTTCTGTTGAAGTCAGTGCTTCCTGCAAAGGAAAGATGGCTTTTTTTAACTCAAATAAAATCCCTGCATTCATCTGAAGCAATTTGTGATTATCTCCCATCATTGGCTCATATCTGATCCTAACTAATTCCAACTAAGGGTCAGAGCCAAGCCCTTAGAACAAAGGAGAAAGGGTAATCTCTCAGTGTCATTTCTGTGAAGTCTAAGCTAAAGTAAGGATTTTTAACATGTTGGTTAGTGTTAGCCACATAACATATTGTTGGTTTGTCTGAGCTATTTTTAATAGTCTATCTTTAAAGTGGATCCTTGAGGCCTGATGATCCTCATGACGTGCACTGTTTTTGTAGAGTAGTGGCACAATGGCCCTATTTATATATAATCTTAAAACTTTTTGTCTGAGAACTGACAAGGTGGGAGGTGAAGTTGAATAATGTCTGTCTGCTCTCCACGTAGGGATGGGTAAGGATTTTATTTATTTATTCATTATTCCTAATAGGAATATATGATCATGTCAACAGCAACCTACTCCAAAAATTCCCATGGTAGAGAAGGGATTGATTTATTTTTTGTTGGTTGGTTTTATTTAAATTGGTGGGAGGAGTGTAACTTGGTGTATGTGTTTGTTTGTCTTTAATTCTAGGTAATCAAAAGCTCTTTAAGAAAAAAATCTCTTATTTCCTGGCCACCTAAGCACAAACTGCTGAAGCTGAAAGATGACCAGCTCTCCCAATAAGCATTCTTCAACTATAGGGAGTTAGCAACTAAATGGACACTAGGTAAGTAACATTCTCCCATTTTACTGATCCTATGACTATACAAGGAACAATAACGTGACAAACTGACAGATCTTTTTGCCAATGCACAAATCATTGCATTTTGCACTATCCCCTTCCGTGCTGTATAACAGAACATTAATTTTATAATTAGCACGTTATTTACCCTTTCCCAAGCAACATAAACCGCTCTTAAAGTCAAGTCCTCTTAATGACACTGAACCTTTTACAACCTTCTTTTGCTAATGTATTCTTCAAGGGAAGACTTGCATGTTTGAAGATTACTCTCAGGCATAATGAAGAAACGACAGAAAGCCTGTTGGCTTAGAAGAAAGCCATTCACATCCATTCATTTATGCATATCCCACTCACATGCTGGTAGTGTTTTGTGACATGTATTTCTATCCCCTTATCCATGCAGTTATCAGGCATCATATGTAAGGAAGGCATTAAAGCATGAACATCACACGTGACACCTAGTTAGTTGGTTAGAGACAGACAAAGTCGTTTCTTCTTATCTCAGCAGGA
>NW_008627575.1:73921-88052 GCF_000691845.1 Merops nubicus
GAAACCACACTACTCTGAGCCCAAAGCTTCTTGGTTCAATTTCTTGCTGGAATTGATTCCTTATAAATATGAATTATTCTTCATTTGATCTTTTCTCATTTGTGGGCAGGGCAGCAGTGCCCCCCATAACTGTATGTGGCGGGTCCAAATAGGTCTTTCTGTGTTTTTCTCTGTGAAAAGCAAGAAACGGGAATTTGGTACTCCTCTAAATGAGATTTTGGAGGATGTGCTTTATTTGATGCAGCTCCATTGCAATTTGGGCTTAAAAACTTAGAGGAGCAAAGGGACAAACATGACAGATACACTTTAAACCTCTTTTCAACCTGTAGAAATTCATCACCTCAGGTAAAATCTATCTTTGAATGGGGGATCTCTGTGACTTGAGCTGGACTCCTGTTCTGTGAACTGCTGTTGCACTGTCATTCCCCAGGTATGTAGGATTAGAGAGGAGGTAAACAGAGCTTTAATACTGATGAAATTTGTGAAAGTATAACCTAGATCCTATTATTTCTTTTTCAAGGAGACATTAAACCATTATCTGCTCATTCCTGTGAGACGAATCAAACTATTATCTTCTCAGTCATCTTCCATGGGTTTAAGAATAAGGAAGACTGACCCAACCCCTGATCATCATTTTGTACTGTAGAAAGTTTATTTACACTTTTGTAGCTCATCTTCATTCTAGGTAGAATTTATGTATGGGAATACACATTAAACCTTTCTGTATGTCTTAGTGATGTGTCATTGAAATGTTTGTATGCATCATCTTATAAATGTAACCCCTTTTGTGTTTTTAAGGTTTTACATTATCACAGAGTGTCTGAGGTTGGCAGTCCCTTCTGGAGATCTAGTCCAACTCTCCGTCTCAAAGCACAGTCAGATAGTTTGCTCTGGACTGTGTTCAGCTGAGTTTTTAATATGTCAGGAGATGGAGGGTCTCCAGCCTCTCTGGGCAACTTCTTCCAGAGTCCAGGCATACCCCCCTCATTTTTTTCCCATGTTTACACAGAATTACTGTAGTTCAGTTTGTGCCCATTGACTCTTGGCCTGCCACTGGGAACTAGAGAGAAGACTATGGTTCCCTTTTATTTACTCCCCTTCCCCACCAGATATTTACATGCATCTGCTTCTTTTCTTGTGCATTAGGATGGATTTTCCTGGAACTTGCAGAAGGTGATCCTCCAAAGTCAGCCAGTTCTGGACATCTGTCTGCTCCATGATCATGTCACAAAGGATTCTTCCAATTGGGTCACTCAACAGAGTGAGTCTCCAAAGGTGCAATTGTGTTTTGTATGAAGTTTGAAAAATTCTTGTCTTATGTCTCCATTGTCATTTGCTAATCCTTTGTGATTGTACAAACAGATTTGTGACTAAAATATGCAACATGTTTTGAAAAAAAATATGACATTAAACACCACAGGAATACTCCATTATACAAGCAGCTATGATACTAACTGTGAGCTATCAAATGATGCTGCATCTTGCTGTCCTTTGAGTAAAAGGTGTAGGTATCTTTTTTCACTCCTTTGGGTTTTTTTTTTTTGTTTTTTTTTTTTTTTTTCCTTGGGTTTGTTGTTTTTTTTTTTCCAAGGTGCATGCCCCATATTTTGGCCAATATTTCTACTTTTTCTCACAGTTCTGATAACTGGACTATGTATTATCTATTGCTGACTGTATAATGAGAATCAAGTTTGCCAGCACAGTCACTCCATTATCTAAGTCATTGCTCCATGAAGTGTTTTCAGATACCTTACGTATGAAGGGCCATATATCTAAATAATATTCTGTATGGTGCCCAAGCTGTGCCAATACACTTTCAGTGTTTTGTGTGACATGAAGAAAAAGGGAGGGGGAAGAGGAAAAGAAAAAAAAGTAAACATTCTTAACTGTATTGCACTAGTCTTTCTTCACCGCACAACAATTTTCTGAGGTGCTTGACATTCATTCTTGAAATTGTTTCAGTAGAATTACAACTCTGTAATGAAACATGGCAAGGAGAACCTTTTAAGTAACAAAACTTAAAGGACTGCTACCAAAACAGCAGTTTCATTTTTCTCAAGCTAAAGCTAAAAGACATACTTCAAATGTTGGTTTCGTGCATGATGTATTTATTAGACTACCAGAACTTTTCAAAGGTGACATTGAGTAGTTCTTTCCAGCATACTGCTAAGGTCTTCAGACCTCACTTAAGACTCAAGACTATTCTCTCATTGCTTTTGATCTTTCCAATCACCTTTTCGTGGTATATTAAGGTGGAATTATGTTCATTTTCTATGGGTCTTAAGCCTGTTACAGGCTCTTTAGAGGTATTTTGTGCGTATTGTAGAAATAAGGGATGGCTGTTCTGCAAGCCTTTCTGACTGACATCCCTTTGTTGCATACACAGATAAGAACACAAGATCTCTCATATTTAATAAAAGAATATATGACTATAAAGAAGATAATATTTTTGTATCAATTTGATTTCTGAGAAGCTTTTGAAATATTTCAATAAATTCAAATTAATAGTGGCTAAATTCAACTATGAGGCTGCTTCAGTATTTCAAAATATGGATAATTAAGTGAACTTCAGTAAATAACATGACCCTCCTGAGAATGAAACTTGGCTGGAAGACTCTCAAGATCTGGCATAATAATTTGGCATTAACGTTCCTGGCAAGGCTGAAATCTGGATATGCAGAATGCAGCAAAGTTCAAAAATAAGAAGAAAAGTAACTTTTTCAAAGTTACTCTGTAAGAAATAGGGTTCATTAAAGACAGCACTATGCTGCAACATCAGAACATAATCTGGTTGTAGTCAGTTCAATGAACTCATTGTGGAAAGGAGAGACGTAAATGATTTGGGTTTTGTGTTTTGTGCTGCAACTGTATTTCAATCAGGAGTTACACTATGATGTGGCTCAAAATTTGGCCTAATATAAAAATGTTTAATGTATTCCTGATTTTTCTCTGCGTAGTCCTCCTACCCCTACATGAAACTAGTCTGCTAGTCATAGCACACAAATAATAGTCTTATACTACATCTTATGGGTTACCTCATGGATATTGCATTAGAAAGAAGCAGACATCTATCTTGAGTTGCATTAATTGTAAGCTGAATGGATGGTTGCATGCCTTCACTATTCTGCTTTTAATGTTGTCATGGGTGTCATCTCTGTTTCCAGCTTTTTGGTTTTATTGCAGTTTTATTTTCTGTAATTTTCTTGAAATGCAGAAGATAAGGGTTCTGCTGTGATGAATGAGTTGGGGAACCTATAGCTCAGACACTGGTTTGTTCAAAGATTGACCATTGAATGTAAAGTATGCAAGGCTAAGAACAGTTTTGATATGATCCATTGTTGAATGTGCAATGATTAATTTTCCTTTTCAAAATATGCTATCTTTCCTATAGTTCTGCCATTTGTCACATTTTTCCATTAATGAGTACCTAGAAGGACAAAAGCATGAACAGCCTTTCCAAAGTTTTGTGTTAAATAAATTAGTATATAAAATCTTTTTGACATAACAAACATGTACCTGACAGTGTACCACATAAATTAGCAGCTTCTGTGATAGTTTCTGCAAAATGATAGTGCACGGAAAGCTTTTCCAAAAGGTGATATGGAGAGCTGAATGGGAATTTCATGAGTATTGTGAATATTTGGCTCTTATTTCAGGTTATTTTATTCATAGTTCTGCCTGTGATGAGACATGTGCCTATATTTATAGGGACATCATATTGAAAACTGTGCAGTTACTGTTGCAAGTTTCAGTTCAACAAAGTAAGTAAACATTTACTTTATACTGCCACTCTTCAGCAAAGTTATAAGCATATGATATAAGTTAATCGTGTATATTCTTTGCTGACTAGAGGACACAGTAGTCTGGCCCATTAAACAGATGTATAGCTGTATTGTGATATGGCCATGCACAGTAAGGTTCATGGCCAGGTTGCTGAAGGAATTCACGATCTTAAAATACTGCAACAAACTTGAATCTGCAGGATTTAAAATAAATTAAAGAAAATGAAGAATTTCTGTGTTTTATCCTACCACAACAAAGCCTCCTTAGTGCTGATTCCACTGTGAAGTTCGGGAGGGTATTGGTTATTCAAGGAACGCTACTGCTGGATTAAAAGCAAGCCAGGTTGGTAGAGATCCAGGGTAAGAGTGCTAGCTGAGAAAAAATGGAAAGGTAAGCACATACGGTGGAACAGCTGCTTTCAAATTTATAAAATATCTTCTTTAATCCCTGCAGCTTTCTTGGCTTTTTTCTCTTAATTCTGTTTCTTTACAGAAAGCGCTCTGAAAATCATTCCATTTTTTATTGTAATTTTTTCTAAATATTAAATCACTTCCATTTCAAGTTTATAGTTTTGGCTTTCACTAGAACACCCCAAACACAGAAGTAAATACATCTAGAGGAGTTAAATAGAGTTTCAAATCATAGCATGGAGAGAGAGGGATGGAGAAGAGTTCTTCCACAGCAAGTCAGGTTATTTATTTTTGTACAGTAGTGTAATTTTTTTTCTTACTGCTTTTACAGCAGCAAACTTCAAACTGAATTTATATGCATGATTTTATACATAGTCCAAATCAGGGATGCTTTCTTGCCTCAGTCTCAAGATAATAGTTTTTAACAACACTAACTTTCTCTACTTTGACTTGAAATTCTCAAAGCACATTTCAGACGTTAATTTATTAAATTTAATAATACACCTAAAGGGGGAGAAAATATTCCAATTTTCAGCTGGGAAAAAAAGAAAACAAAAAGATTGTTACAATGACAGTACAATACAAGGAATGTAGGACAGAACAGAGATTTTATGTAGGGGAGTGGCTCCTTTCCACCATTGCCTTAACTCCCTGAAACACACCTCAATGTATTTCAGTTTTCATAGGAAATGAAACAATCCCTCATGCTATGGATTGTTCTATAGGAACTATCCACAAACAAGAAAAGTTTACAACTGCATTGTATATCTCTGCAACAGAGCTTTAATTTTCCTCCAGTATACTTTTTTTTTTTTTGTATCTTCTTGTAATTTCATTTTTATTTTGATCCTTATTAGCTGTGGGAATAGTAGGTCAAATGAAAGATTTAATAGTTTGGAGTTTTTTTCAGAGAAAAAGATCATGTTTCAGAAACTGATTTTCTTTTCAGGTTTTCAATAATTTTTTTTTTTTTTTTTTCAGATCACAATACATTTTCCAGGATTTCTCTCTATACCCATTTTTTTTTTTGATTCCTTCAACCAAAGTGACGACCTCAAAAGTACCAAATTTTTGCTTTTTAAATTTTGCTGGGAATTTTTGTGGCTACTGAGTTGTTCTTCTGATTTATTGTTTTTGAAAACAAACAAAATGAAAAATATTGCCCCAGACTCAGCTTTTTGCACCAAAAAGGCTCTGTGTGTCCAGGCACGGGTGCTAGCTTCGGTATGGGAAGCAGTAAAGTTGCATCTTGATTACATTTTACTTGGCCTGCTTAGGTTTATAGTATCACTAATTTGAGCTTACTACAAGTACTTTTTCACAGTCCAGAACTATGCCACCTGGACACCATGGACTTAGACTCCTGCATGCCCTTTTTTTTAAAATCGTTTAAATATTTGTGGCCAGATTTTTCAAATCTTGCCCCAAAATACCTGGTAAAACAAGTAGGGACCCACTGAGATTCTGATGTATTACCTTTGCATTTAAAGAAACCAGTCACGGATTGTATCTGACATTAAAGAGAGAAACTCCAATTTCATGGCTTTTGTGCCCTTAAATAACTTTTAATACTTTGGCTATTAAACCTAGGACACTTAAAGCACTTCAGGATTAGAAGCCCTTTCTGTGTTTAAGTCCTGTCAGTGATTAAGAAGACAATGGCCTCAAAACATGCTTTAGCTTTTGGTCAGCCCCAAATTGATCAGGCGCTTGGACTAGATGATTATTGTAGGACACTTCCAACCAAAACTATTCTATTATTATTAAAAATCATAATAATGCACTGTCATCAATAATTGGTAAAGTCATTCCTTTTTGAAGAAACAAGTACAAACAACTTCCAGGTTGGTTTCATTGATGTGGTAGTCTTCAATGTGTGTTTTATTATAGGACTGAATAATTGTAGTCTGACAGTACAAGTTTGCACAGGGGAAAAAAGCCTCCAGAGTTATGACAATGTCTGCATTTGGCAGCTCAGTAGATCTGTATTTCTCTTTCCTTTCAGCACATGAGAGTTTAATAGCTTACCTGTAGAACAGGAAGTTTAGACCTTGTGTTTAAAGACCTATGTCCTACTCCAGAGAAGACCTCTATCATTATTCCAACTACGCTGACAACAGAGAATACACTGTCAAAGTCCTCCAGGTAATACCCTTATTACGTGTCATTAGAGGATGTTTGCCATATCTGCTTTAACACTGCAGACATTTTAAGTAGGTTATTCCATCACTTTGCCATTTTGATTATGACAACAAAATGACACCATATTGAAATGGATTTTGGAAAGAAAGGCTAACTGTCCAAAGAGGTCCATGCTCACTCTAATTAAAATTGGCTTAGGTGGCACAACCTTCATAACTCAGACTATGACTATGAAGGATATGCATGTTGAAAGCGCTCTTTGCTCATTAGTGCTATTTCTGTCAGACACTGCTACCTGCTCTTTTCTTAATGAATGCTAAGCCATCTCTTTAGAAGATTGTGCTGCTTCCCTGAACTGAGGGAACTGTCTTATTTCCTCCTAAGTTCGTTGAGAGTAAAATCGGGGAGTCACCTCTTTGACATTTCCCAACCTCTGTACTTATTTATCTCTTTGAGACCCTGCGCTCCAGAGATATCACTGTCTTAATTAAGAAGAAGGATGTGACCATGGTAAATTGACTGATTCCATTGATTAAGGACTAGCTGTACAAGTAACATTGATTTTAACAGTGGGTCTACATAAATGTAATTGTTCGAACATGGGGCTGCATAATTATGGTGATGTACGAGAATAGTTGGTTTGTCCTTTTCAACCTTCACTAACATTCTTTTGCATGGTAATGTACCTCGTTCAATTAGCGGAAATCTTAAATGTTACAAAATGTCTTTTGTGAAGGCACACAGTAATCATTATAGTCTAATTTAATCTAACAGCATCAGACAGATACGTCTCTTTCTTTTCCATTCTTTGTTTCTAGATTTTTCTCCCCTAACCCTCTTTTTTAGTGCATAGGAGTACTCATACATGCATAACAAGTAAATAAAAAAAATAAACAAAACAAAAAACCAAACAAATGGGGAAAATGAGTGCTCCTCACTATACCCACTTTGTAAAGTGTGTGATTTTGAGACAGAACCCACAGAGCTCATTCATGATTTTGGACAATTTGTTTTCTGCTTTCCCCACTTCAGATGCCTTTAGGGCATACGTCACATATTCTGCATCTACTCTGCAACTTTCTTAGCCCTACCTCTGGTGGAAAAATTGATTTTTCCCCCAAATGTGCTCAAATCTCATGTCTTTTTCTGAATTAACCTTCCAGATGTCTGTCTCTCACGTTCATGTTCCTCTAACAGCAGTGTATGCTTGGCTGCCCATCTCTGGAATTCCTTTTAGGGAGGAATTCATAAGGCTTTAGTGCATGCCTTACTGTTTGAGGGAGTCAGTAAGCAGAATCTGGAGAGCCAGAAATTTAAGGAAGGAAGTGACAGAAGGCAGCAAAAGAGCTGAAGTTTTAATTGCTACAGTAAATATGTGGACCACTTTCAGAGTATAGAACTTGTGCTACCAGTTAATTATTTTTTATGGTTTATTCTCCAGACAGAGCAGAGCTCCGTGGGGCATTTGATTGCTAAGTCTTTTGGGTAAGAACTGTCTCTTGGCACTTTGTTTATATGACTGGTGAGTAATTCTTGGTAAGAAGTAATAACTTAGTTGTGTAGGGTTGTTTATTTGATAAAAAAATGTGATTTTGTGGCACAAAAAATTATTTGGAAATCTGAGTCAAAGAGCTGAATCACTGGCTTCCCTTCTCCTTCAATGTTTAAATGTCTATTTTCAGTAAGCACAATACTGTGAATTTTGGCATTCCTGAATCATTTTGAGTTTACCATTTTGATATTGCTGATAACTGGAAGATACAGATATGTTTGTAACCTTGGCTCAATAAATAATATAATCCAATACAGGAGATCCATGTAGCTTGAAAGACTTACTCTTGCCAGTTTTGAATAAAGGTCTTGAACATTAATATCCCACCCCTTGAATGCTTTAGCTCTTGGGCAGGAAATTTCTCCAGATAGGCTGGAGGAAGAGTGGCTCCCTGGTGCTTAAGGCTGTCAGGCTACATCGAATTAATACTTCAGTTTGACATGCAGATTAAACGGGAGGTGTAGTACACCCAGAACATGAGTTCAAGTTAGCATCATTGCTCCTATTCAAGGAGAGAGGGGAGTGGAGCCTAGGAGCAACTATCTGACAGATATGTGGCAAAAAAGTGCTGCATTCTTCCTTTCACCTTATTGCACAGCAAATGCTGAAGCATTCTCCACTTTACCACCCCATAGCCCAGGAAATCAAATAGGTGTCCAAAAGATACAGACAGAACGGGGTCCTCCCCTATGTTAAAAATATGTCCTGTCTGTCACGAAAACATTTCTGTTGATGTGTATTTTCCAGCTGATCACTCTGTAAGTCATGCCACACGGAGTCCTATACCTAAACTTGCTATTGTGCCGAACACTTAAGATAATTTTTGTGGTTATTACGGGCAGGTGCCCTTGAAGAGTTTCCTTTACTTTTTTTGTCCTACTACAAAATACGTCAATATTTGTTTCTTAATAGCTGCAGTAGGAAATACTTTGGATAATCAGTCTCCTCCATACTTTTAAAAATAAGCAAAAATTGTCCTTACTGTACATAGGCATGAGTACATGATATATCTAAATGAGAATGAAAGCCCTCCAGCAATCAAGTATGCACACAAGTTAAGAGAAGTGACACCAATACGCACACTTCAGCACATATAGATGCATACGCACAAAAAAATCATATCCTGGATTTAAAAGGCTTCAAGATTAAAGGCCCAAGGGGCTTAAAACTTAAAGAAATATTTCTTCCATCTCATTGCATATTCATGAGCGAGTATTTTGGCAAGCAGGCTGAGCAAAATAGCTTACAGAATTATGGAAGGAAGATTATTGTTGATTCCTGTGTGCCACAACAGTGGTTTCACAGAGAGAAAAGAAAATGTAAATAATCATCCAAATGACTGCATTGACACCAGGCAACTTTGAGGGCCTTATCCAACCCAGATATTGTTACATATTTTTGATCCATGTAAGCTGCAAAACACAAAAGAAGGGTACTCAAGAGGCCAGCCCCTTCTGGAGACAGGTTAAAAGGTAAGAAAGAAAACCTGACCTGAGCAACATGATGTTGCAAAGGCAGCTTTCCCACAGCCTTTCTCTGCTGTTCCTTGTTTGGCCCAGACCTAATGCTTCCACCAGGCATCAGGGGTTTGTGCGAGGTTCTCACGTACTCCACCAAATTTACTCTCAATTACTGTGCAAGAAGAAGAGTTGCCAGAGGCCAATTTTAATCTCCAGAGTTTTCATTTTTTTATGACCAACCACCTCTGCTGTGCTGGTTACTCATCTGGAATTTTTTGTATTCCACTGGTTTTGTTTATTCTCATCATTTGTTTTGCCAAGCCTTTATCATGTCTGCAGATCTTGCAGGGTTGAAAAATGTTTATTTCTTTATCACTTTGATGGGTGCCATGAGTAGATGTGATACAAGTGCTTTATATCTCTGATAAGCAAAAAGGCTCAAGAAATTTCAGTGATAAAACTGAGACAACAATATATTCTATGAGTAGTAGGTTAATAATAGAATTAAAATATCATGAAAGCAAGAAAGAAACTCACTGAAGAAGTATAAAAATAATTAATTTACCACTTGCTTACCTTTACTCAAATTTAATTTACACTAAAACTAGCATGACCATAAGATAGCCACTTTAAAAAAGCACAGTTTGCATTGCATCCTCTGGTAGCAGACAGACAACTCTGAGGATGAAATTACTGCTATCTTTGCAAGTGCAAAGAGTGCTTAGCAGTGTGAAAAACGTACTCAAAAAAGAAAAGCATTGCTACATCCAGTGTAGGAGTTATGTGAAGACTCAGATATCTCACCTAAACAGCAAAACACCTTGATTTCTGGCATGAAATCAGACCTTTTTCAGTAAAGAAGACTTTTTTTTTTTTTTTTTTTTTCTTTCCTCTATAAGGGAACAAGTAGCTCTGATGAAAGTGGAAGTTCAGGCGATACTCCAGATGCTTTGGGGATGGGTCATAGAGAAACATGCTGCCATCAGAAAGGTGTTATGAACTACATTCAGAAAGCCTACTTCCAGGTTAAACTACCACAGATTTTACAAGATGCTTTCCTCAAGTTTGGCTTTTTTTCACCAGAATGCTTAAAAATACGTGCATTCCACAGAAATATTTCCTGTTTGTGCAGAGCTAAGGATTCTTGACCTCCCCTGTGATGCTGTTTCTCATACAATATTGTTACTCAGATGTAACAGTCTAGTTTTCGAGTTACATGTTTTCATTTCTTTCTCTTTTTTTATTCTACTTTCTTACCATTGTGCCTTTGTAGGTCATATCCCTTTCCTTTGGTGCTTGACACCATCTCTCCCTTGGTCAGTTAAGACTCACCTTCCAGTTTTTCTCTGGGGAGAGTAGTTGAGCTGATGGGATTGTGTTTAAGAACACCAAAGCCACGGTTCTTGATTGTCACAAAAAGCTAAGGCACAAATTCAGGTGCTGCCTGGTCTTTGCAAGACTTTGGATACTGTGATATGACATGGTAACAGGATGTTGCTGTATCCCTTATGCAAATTGGTCAATAAGGACACAGGGTATGGCTCAGCAGTCTTCAACACATGGAATTGTAAGTTATTTTTTTTATTTGTTCTCAGTCCCAAGGCCCACTTTCTTGCATTCTAGCATTATCAGTGGAGCCAGAAGTAGCTTAGGAAACCCTGAGGAGAAGGAGGAGATGATGCACAGTCAGTGCACATCTTGCTTGAAAATGGTGCCTGGCCTGAGCAGCCTTTGCCTTTGAAATAGCAGATGTTCTCTCTTGCTCTCATTTATACAGCTGGTTAAAAACACAACAGCGATATATTTCCCAGTGTGACCTCTGTATTTGAAGTATCAGCACAAATTGAATTTCTACTGACAACCTGCAATTACTTGAGCAGAAAGCAAAGCATAGCCCAAACCTTCAGGATAGTACTGGTAAAGGTATTCAGATCTTAGACAAGGCCATTTCCCACAGGCCACAGAATTAGTATGTGAACAAACGGAAATGTGACTCTAGACTATATGTGATGACGATTCATTGCAGTTTCATCCTAGAGAGAATATATGGATCTGCAGTATATGATACCTTTTTATTTATTTTACTGCCCATGTTTTGAATTAAGAGTACTGTAAATATAAAACTTATACTATGGAAAATATTCCTAATAGTAGAGTAGAGTTTACATGCTTTTTAAATGGATTTTTTGTCAGTCTACCCAACTGTCTCGAGCTTTTGCAAGGATGATTAGTATGCATCAGAAATGCTTCTCATCTGTGTCTGACTAATACTGAACAGGAACTGTGATGGCTTTGTATGAAACTGTAGTTCTGAGTTCATAATATAACATTTCTTATACTTAGAATTAGATGTTACAACCTGACCACTGTGCCACAGATTTTATTGACAATCTTCCATTTTACCTTTTTGAAAAGATTGCTCATTCTTAAAGAAAAAAGTATTAAAAAATTGTGAGCATAATGCATTGGTAGATGAACTGCTGGGTAGATGAGTACTGGGATTTTGAGAAACTATTTCCGTTTCCTGGTAGCTTTCCATTTTTTCTTGTAGTAGCTCTAATTCAGAAACACCTTTGCACAAAAGCTTCAAATAATGCTCAGCTTTTCAATAAGAAATACTGCATAGAGTGAAATCAAGGTTTGTTGTAAATTTTTGAATATTAGATATGCATTTAATTTTTAGGCAAGCAGAAATTACTAGTAACATAGAGAAATATGCTGAGTTTCCAGAAGCTGTGTGAAATAAGTCAGTGAGTACCTCTATGGTCTACATCTTTTTACTTTTATATAGTTGACTAATACAAAATCTTGTAATTTGCAAATTTGCAAAAGGAACTCATAAGGAAGTTTCATGTTACTTTGATAAAATACTTTGTATGAGGCGGGAAAGGTTTTAATTCTTTGGAAATGCTTCAAATACTGATCTGTTTGCACTCCTCTAACACTTTGAGGATTCATTCCTCAAAATGCCTTTGTTAGAACTCTAGGTTTTGCAGATTGGTGGTTTATCTTTTTTCTTTTTTTTTTTTCTTTTCTTAATTTACAGCTGGCTAGTATTTTCAAAGGCATACAGACTGATTCTTTCCCACTGTATCTCAAATGTGTCAGATTTGTGAAACAATTGCCAGATGCAAAACACAGTTCAAGGGAACTTTTTCTGTTCTTAGTGTAACCCATGAAACAGTAGTTTTAGGGATAAATATCCAGGAAACAGCTCCTGGGTATTTTGCAAGTTCTGCTTGCGTATCACTGAACTCTTAGATCTATAAATAAAGAAAGAACATAAATTTCTGATAACCAAGCAGGTAATCATGCTTGTCACCTATTTCAGAATTTAATTTTACTCAAACGCCATAAACTTTTTGAAGATGGTTAATTCTGCAATGCAAATAAGCTTGGATCCAAAAGAAATTCTGTAATTTTCACTTTGATTGGTTTTGTAAAAAGTCTAGTTTGAGGAAATTAGCTAAGCCAAGCCTGTCTTCACACAAAAGTTACACCAATTTAATTTGAATCGCTTTATAAATCGATTTTGTTAAACCGATGTGAACACTTGTTTGGACACTCCTAAATTGATTTTGCCCCAGCTTATATTGATTTAGCCTAAGTCAGGAAGGAATTCACTTAAGATAAATTAATGCAAGTCTGAAATAAAATTAAAAGTGCCCACATAGGGTTTGCATGGGCTTGCTAAATTGATTTAAAAATACACTTTTAATTAAAATGATGCAACTTTGTGCAAGCCAGGCTTAACACCACAGAGAGCAATCTCTGGCTTCCAGAAAGGGAAGGCCCCTGAAAGGGCCTTAAGTCTGATAACTGGTTCAAGGTATTACAAGGTTTCTCCACTGATACTTGAAATAGTTTACAGTAGTTTTGCAAACACATAGCCCCTCTCTCCATCCAGAATAAATTTATCTCTTTTTACTCCCACAATCTTCTTTTTCTTTCCTCCCCTTCCCCAATCATCAATATTGTTTCAATTAAGATTAAAGACAAGTGTGAAACAACATCAGATTTCTAAACTAATTTTTTTTTCAAAATCTGAACACAGACTTTTAGCTTTACAGCTCTCCACTGACTTTAAACAAACTCATCTCCAGGACAAATTCCTTCACAGCACACAGGTATTGATTTTGGAACAGGCAAATGCCACTTATGCTGGAGACTAATATCTATTAGAGGCATAATAGGACACTTGCTGGCTTCATAACTAATACTGTATTACTATTGTAAAGCAGTAAGATTTCATTGTACTGCTAATTGTTGAATTTTCCTGTGCTCTTCAGCACAATTACCAGTTTTTCCTCATATCTATTTATTTAGCAGAGAGGGTCTAAACACCAGTGTCCTTGAAGAATAACCCTGAATAATGATTTGGAAGCTAGGCTGTAACATTTGTGATGCTGTCTGGAATTGGCAATCACAATCAGAGATTATGCAGAAATCTCTATCTCAAAATGTGCCTTGTTTGCTGAACTTTTGCCAGATGTAAAGTACAGTTTGAGAGAATCTGTATTACAGGTTGTCCTATAGAATTCCCCCCTATACCCCACTACCTGATCTCCTAGGAACAGAAAATAACAAAATGGCATGTTTTCAGAGACAGGGCTATTCATGGGACAGTGATCATAGCTGGTGGTGTATAGGACACCCTTGCTTGGGCACAGCTTCTCTTCACATGCAGACACTGCCTTCTGCAGCTGGCTTCTTTCTGTGGCATTCACACTTCCTCCCTTTGATGGCTGCACAGGAAATATGATCATAGAATCATAGAATCATAG
>NW_008627576.1:0-905 GCF_000691845.1 Merops nubicus
AATCGTTTTATTATTATTATTTTTTAAATGATCGCTCTTTTTGCCCGCTGCTCCCGCTGCTGCCGAAATCCCCGTCTTCCCAGGGTGCATGCTTCTGGCAAGATTGTGCACTGTTCTCAGTCCATTTTCAGTGTGTCTTATCTTAATTTGTCCTGATCCGATCTAAGCGCGATAGCCACCACTTGCTTTCAATTTGTAGGATTTTTTTCCCCTTCTTGGTTTGCTCCGACTACCACCGGAGTATTTCCCTCTCTCCTTGGATTTCCAGGGTTGCAATTTACTCTGCCTTTTCTTTTTTTTTTTTTTTTTTTTTTTTTTTTTTTTTTTTTTTTTTTTTTTTTACCTCCCCGCTTTTGAATTGCTTCACGTTACTAACCATTCCTAAATTGTAAGAGAGATTAGTTCCCCCTCCTCTTCCACCACCACCAGCACCACTACCACCATCACCTCCTCCTCCTCCTCCTCCCCTTCTCTTCTCCTTTTTGGCAGCACCAGGACGTCCGGTGTGGTGGTGGCAGCGAGCAGCAAAAGCAGCAAGAGCTCGTTTTGATTCCCCCCCTTCCAAGGTGCTTTGGAGAGACTGGTTTAAGGCTGAGCTGCAGAAGTCACCATGAGTGCACAAGGTGAGGGACCCGGTCAGCCTTCCACTGCTGCCCAGGAGCAACCTGCAACCGCAGAGCCTCAGAAGAGAGGACGAGGCAGACCCAGGAAGCAACCACAAGTCAGTATCGTATCGATACGTAGAGCCGCAGATCTATAGTATTATAGGCATGTACATGTACGTATTATGCTGCGAGCGAAGGAGTCCCGGAGCCGGGGCGGGGGGCTTTGTTGCGTGCTGCTTCCCGGCGAGGTGGTGCAGAGGCGCAGCGAGGGGCTCCGCCGGGCGCCCCTGCGCGGGGACC
>NW_008627577.1:0-3684 GCF_000691845.1 Merops nubicus
GCACTGAATGTGAATATTAGGATAGTTAATGGAGCCCATTTGGGATTTTTTACTGGCTTAAATTTTCCCAGATATTTGCAGGGGGTGATGTCTTTGGATTCCAACAAAGTGGTTTGAGGGTTTATTTTTTGTTTGTTTGTTTTTTCTTTTTGAATTCAAATCCCATATAACTCAGCCTACATATATAAATAAAAAAAAAAAGCCCACATAGAATTTTCAGAATTCAAATCCCATATAAGTCAGCCTACACATATAAATAAAAAAAAAAGCCCACATAGAATTTTCATTAACTCATATCTTCCTTTTCCCACTCCATGAATAGCGGTGCTCAAAATCAAGCTTAGCATTCTCTATCACGCTGTGTAGAGGCAAAAAACAACCAGAGATAAATCTTATATAAAAGTGTTTCCTGAATATGTTTTCATTCAGGTGAAATCAGTTCCAAATGTCAAACTTAATAAGCTTTTGCCTAGTGCTTGCTGTCAGTGAATCAGAAGGAACTCCCTGCCTCTGTAACCTGCTGAAATACAAATCAGGTACCTGAAGAAGAATTCAATTGAAGAACTCACAGTAGCATTTTGTTGTAGAGAACCTTATAATACTTTATGGATAAAAAAAGTCAAGATGTATGTGTTGGAACCACAAGAGGTCTTCTTGTTCAAGCATGCAGTTGCAATGTGAAAATTAAAAAATAAATTAAAAAAAAAAAGTTAGAAAAATCATGATTTTTTTTCCCTCCAATACTTCTGTCCAGGTATACTTTGCTTTATAACTACTAACTACAAAGTCTGTATGTCTTTTTGTGTAAAAGTGTGAATCTCCCAATAACAACATAGCTGTACATGAATTATGAAGTCTATATGTCTTTCTGTGTAAAAGTGTGAATCTCCCAACAACAACATAGCTGTACATGAATTATGAAATGTTTCATGGGGATATGTTCCATACATCATAAAGCCAAAGCCTTTCCTCTTTATTTTCAAGTCTTTAGATAAACAGGTAGTTTCTGTTCATTAAGGATGCTGCAGGTGAGATGTCTAACCAGTTTTTA
The DNA here is from genome assembly GCF_000691845.1 of Merops nubicus. Classification (NCBI taxonomy): domain Eukaryota; kingdom Metazoa; phylum Chordata; class Aves; order Coraciiformes; family Meropidae; genus Merops; species Merops nubicus. The sequence continues at coordinate 1,052 of NW_008627577.1, forward strand.
TTCATAGCCACATAAACCCATCAGTTGCCCACACTGAAGTGTATAAAACCAATTTAAACACATTACAGATGTGTTTAAACACATCTCTGATCACATCTCTACTCAGATTCACACGGAGACTATGTGAAATTCCTTAAGCCATCTTATATGTCAATAGATGTTGGCCTGTGGGCATCTGAATTCAGTCTGAATTCACATAAAAGGTAGCATGGCAGGAAAGCAGAAACAAAAAATCCCATACTACTAGATAGGTTTGAAATCATAGATTCAGACCCTTGAATTCATGGGAGTTATTTAATCACAGAAAAAAAAAAAGATAGATAGATAGATAGATAGATAGATAGATAGATAGATAGATGACTACATGCCAGTGAGGTGCCTAAGCAAGTCCTGTACCCAATGACAAGCTATTCAGTCCAGCTTAAGGACCCTAAAGAACCATTCAGCTCACTCTCAAGACACCTAGGGCTACTTTCAGTAGCCTGAATATAGGTGTTGTTATGACTGGGATGTCAGACACATCTGAATGGGACGGTCAGATATGATACAAGGTTTACAAGGATCCCATATCCTTGCAGAGGAGCAACTGTGAGGCATCTAGAATAGCCAAGGGCATTTCAATGTTTATTGCCTATATTTAGGGAGCTGAATTCAGCCCCTAGTTCTATACCCTCCTTATTATACGGTACACCCTACTCCTGAATGCAAACAGACATATGAAGAAAGAAAAAGGCAGCTCTGATTCTGACCTCTTTGTTTACTCACCAGCTGTGCACTTGGGGACTCAGGAAAATAATTCACCCCTCCAGGCAGAATTATGCAGGGTACTGACGTTGGCCAGTGGAGTTCTACAACACTTCTTCCTTTGGGCTGTGTCTAAAAGACATACTAATCTTCACAAAGCCTCGAAATTCTATTTGTAAAACAAATTGTGTTTGTCAGCTACATTATTCCCAATTTCTTGTATATTACAGGCCAGATTGATAAAGTAGCACAGTGTTACTTTTCCATCTGTTCTCAAATTTCTTCCATGTTGCAATGCATGCTACAAAAGAAATATGTTTAATGTTGTGTTAAATGGATAATACATTTAAAATGTAGCCTATTTGTACAGTATGACATTGAAAATACATTGTCATGTTTTGAATAATGAAACGTGTCTAGTTTCAAAAAAATGGTCATGTTTATTGTACAAACAGTGGCATTGAAATATGACAAATTTTTAAAGCTTTAAGGATTCTTCTTCCTCTGAAATCCAACAGAAAATTATTTTGGTTTTTTTGGAAGATCACACATTTCTTCCCTGTTTTCTTCCCCTGTTGCTCCCCTCCTTTAAAGTGATTGAAGCTGTAGACAGCTGAGCTTGACAGTAATGTAGTTTTCTTTGTCAGCCAATAGAGGGAACACTCAAACCTGCCCCTCCTGCAAGATAACAGGGTGAAGTGTTCCTGCTGAGATGCTTAGACAATCAAGGCTTTCTTTCCTGTGCTTTGTAAACTGTTATGGGTGACCTACTTTCCTTATCCTCTCCAATAACGTTGAAGACTATCAGATCCAACTAAGCTGCCAACGTGGTCTGCAATTTCCAGTTTAGAAATTAGCTGTACCCCAAAAGAAAGGTGGTGGATCAGATTACCATCTCAAGCTGCATTATGCTAGATAACCAGACTAAATAAAGCTTTATAAAAGACTTGAAACTTGACAGCTCATTTCCAGTATGAGGTGTTTTTTTCTAAGTTTTACATTGATTCTTCATCTTAAAAATGAAGTTCAGGTGGCATAATTTAAACTGCTCTAAATATACCTTTACAAATGCAGGTAACAATACTTCATCTGTGGAAAAAAAAAATATTTCAGTGAATTTATTTACTGGAATTTTTTTGAGGTAAAGAAGTTGAACAAAGTACATGAAGAGTTAGTTTTCCTTCCTTTCTTCTCATAATTAGGCATCTAGTTCCTATTCAGGGTTGTCCAAAATACATAAAAACCCCTGATCTTACATTCCATTTGATGTCTCAATATGCCACTGAAAGTGTTCCTTCTCTCACTTGCACTGAAATGGGTGTTCAGCACTGGCTGATGCATGAATTGGATGAACATTGGTGCAGAACTGGTCCAAGAACTCTTGGAAAACACTCAAGATATCCACAGGGAAGGCTAAGAATTTTCTTACTACAGTAAAACTCAATTTTGTGTTTATTGAGCTCAAATGACTGTGGAGAATCAATTAACTCGTCGAGACACCAGAGAAGAGACTAAAAGAAGCAGTTCTGCTTTGGGGCATGCTGTAGGGAGACACAGATACCAGTATGCCTTAGAGCAGAGAATTCATATCTTCACTTAAATTTCTCTGAAATTCAAGAATATTTGACTGTAGAATGTAGTCCTGGATTTCTAAACACTTGCTCCAATTGTTCCTGTTCAGTAGAAGAGAACTCCTGGACTTTCAGTTTGGGCCTCTAACTAAGGGCAATATAATAAAATAGCTAATTATTCTTCACACTGGCAGAAGCCACTAATTACTATATGATTCCTGTTTTCTAACTTGTATACCATCATTATTCATACCAAATTCTGGTTATGTTTCCTTAAGCTGTTTATCTCTTGCCTATTTTCCCCTTGTTCACACTTAG
>NW_008627578.1:0-4796 GCF_000691845.1 Merops nubicus
GCTCCGAGGGGACACGCCGGGAGCGAGGGACTGGGCAAGGGGAGGGAGAGGCCTTCCGCGGGGCTGGACAGCGGGAGAGCCGCCGCACCACGCCGCTCCACGAGCGGGCCGCCTTCAGCAACACAGTCGGGGCGCCATCGGAGGGTATCGCTGCTGAAACAGCCTCCAGGCCTGGGCCTCTCCAGGGAGAGGTGGCTCCAGAGATACTTGTGGGAATGTGCACGAGAAGAGGATTGCGAGGGATGGGAGCATTCATGGCCCCAGAACACCAGCTCCACACCACAGAGGGTGATGGCTTGCTTTTTGGAATAAGCTCTTTTTTTAAGGCAAAATGTTGTTGAGCATCTTGGGTGTGCTCTTTTACCCCAGAGCTGGAATAAATACCTTACCTCCTTCCCCCTGCCTCTGGGACATGTCCCCTGCCTCCCTGCTGGGCCACGGGGACAGGCTGCTGCCAGCACTGCTTCTCCTTTGTTTGATTGGTGGCACAAAGTGCTCTCTGCTCCTACAGAAGGGTACCAGAAACCTTGCACCTACCTAGATGGTGGAAAGGGCTATGTGGAATCAACAGCTCAGGTATTTCTCACTGCTGAAAGCTTCAGGTGAGGCTTGAGGACTTCTTACAGCTGTCCTGGAGGTTGGAGGACAGCAGATGTGGGAATGCAAGGCCAGGCACATGTAGAAACATGTGCAACCATCACAGTGCACCCAGCTGCCCCCAGTGCTCAGCCTCAGTGCCCCGAGGTGCTCTGGGCACCTCCTCATTCTGCTTGTGGTTCTCCAGAGGCTTATCCTTAGCCTGCATCACTTCATGCCATGCCAGAAGGTGCATCTTCCCCCTCCACAGCAGGAGGAAAGTGCTGGGGAAGGCTGCACCTCCCCACAAGCGGTCTCCCAAAGGCTGTGTCCCACCCCGTGTCCCTGGCCACTGGTGACCACCCAGACCATTTCTCACTGCAAAGCACCTCCTGACTGCACTAACATGGGAGAGGGTCAGGCTGAGAGGCAGCAGGGGTTGCATCAGCCAGCTCTCTGCAGGGCTGTGTGAGAAGCACACTAATGCAGCAGCAGCAGCTGCTGAGTGTCACACCTTGCTCCTGAGCATCTCTTATCCCTGTGCAAGAACTGAACTGCCCACTGGTGAGCTCACCAAAGTGCTCGCTGTGACTTGCTCATGCTGTGGGGTGCTGTGGAGTGGGGCAGGGCTGAGGGACCATCTAGGTGAAAGGCTGAGCTAATCTCACACCAGCAAGTGGGGGACATGACCAACCCAGAGCCATAAGCTATGTGTTTTCTGTTACTTGGTGGTTTGGTCTTTTTTGAGGTTTTTTTTTGGGGCGTGGGTTTGAGGTTTTCAAAGAGCCTTGTCAGCAGGACAGAGACCTTGCAGTTTAGCGTGGAGGGAGCTGCCTGCCAAAAGCCTGTGTCACTGCTGAGCCAGAACAAGGTGACAATCTCAGCAGGGGACAGAGAAGGTCCATCTCTGCAAGACCTGCCGTTTGCTGCTGAGGGCAGCACCCCCAGCATGGGGGGGCTGGTTTCTGTGTATGTCAGAGGGGAAGGGTCCTTGCAGCAGCACGGGGCTCTGCCATGATTCATGTGCATCACTTCCTGGCAATAACCTAAATTTTGGACAAAGCCAGGCCCCAGCCCCACCAGGGAATCATGAGTCTGGCCCCAGCTGCTGCCCCTGGAGCATCCAGCATCTGTTGCCACTGGTGGCTGCAGACGCTCCGCAGCATTTCATGCTGGTTGTCACCCACATCCTCAGACAGGTGAGGGGCCTGTGTGTTTCCGGGTGCAGCCCTGGGCTCACCTGAGTCACGGCATGCCCGATGCCATGACCCGCTATCCCTCAGATGCTGCATCCCTCTCCTCCTCGGGGGAGGCCAGAACATCACCAGGGGCTGAGAACCCTCCTGCACAGCCTCCTTCAGCTCCCCTCAGAAGGTCTTCAAATGGATTTGGGTGGTCCTGGTGCTTGGGCTTGACACCTTTGAACACCTGGTTGAAGTGAACTTGTATGTAGTTCATAAAAATGAACTAGTAGTAAAAATGGTTTTAAAAGCAGACAAAAGCTGTATTTTGTTTTTCCTCACGAGGAAGAAAGGATCAGCTCTCGTGCAGTATTTATGAACAATGACACCAAGCAGTGGGTCGGCTGGAGCCCAAGAACAGGCATCAGAGAGCAGATGGCCAGTGTATCTTCTACAAATACTTCTACGTAATTAGTGCCGAAGCCATCAATGCTATGTCTTTGTAGTTAGCCTACATGCCCTTTTAGCCATTAGGTACCTGTGCACTGTCCTCTTGCAATCATTTCTGTTTTGCTTGTCATTGACGTGGCCACAGTGAGTTTTTTTCCATACAGCTTAGTTCAAGAATGAATCCCCCACAAAGAATAACTTCTCTGGTGAGCCACCATCTTCTACAGGGTTTGTTTAAATGCCCAGCTGACGTGCACTTTGTCTCAGTTTATTCAATTTCATTTGACACCCACCCTGAGTAGGGACCACCAAAAATCATGTCTTAGATTACCTAAAAGGGATTTTGAATGTATACATTGAGAAGATATAGAGAAACAGTGAAATACAGTTCTAAAGCCAAGAGCTATTTGAGGTTCACTGGGCATGGGAACAGTTATTAAAAAGACTCATAAAACTAGGAAGTAAGGTAAAACAGTCTTTAAGGTCCTAAGAAACATCTTCCAGTGAGTACCAGTGAGGGGGGGAACTTTGTTGTTCGCCTGCACTCTTTGTCCCATGACACTTCCAAACACAAACATCCATCTTAATTAATTAAACCTTTATTAATCCTCCCTTCTGATTTTTGTGTGGGTCATTTAGCATTACTTAATACTAAGCTTAGGGGAAAATCTAATACACCAGCCACTAATCTTTGAACTTGGCACAAAATTCTCCATTTGCTGTTTCTCAGCATGTCCCTTCTTGCCCTTCCACCCCACTGAGAACAACCCTGGAGTGCCAGCAGAGGTAGCTATGGGCAGCAGCAGCAAGCTGGCCGTGTTGGTGAGCCTGTGCTCACACCAGCTCCTGGGACGTGGTGCCCACGGCTCGGTGGCTGCAGTTTCCAGATGAGATGTTGCGGGAGACATTTTGGGAACTGAAAATGAACCTCTCAGAATAGGTAACCTGTGTTGAGGAACTGTTATCAAGATACAGTGAGATTGTGGGATCTTTGGAAAATAAGACAAGAAAATTAAATACATACATACTTATTTTAAGCAACAGCCCTCACACTCTGCATAAAGCATGCAGCCAAAACGTATTTGAGAAGAAACTGAAAGCTGGTCAGTATTTTCCTTCCTTTCCCCCTGCTCACCCTGTGGGGATCAAAATGCTGACCCAGGAGAAGCACACCACAGGGCTGGGCTTTGGGGATGTCAGCAACAGTGAAACCCCAAACCCTGGCTTGGCAAAGAAAGCAAGATCACTCCTACAGCTTATGCCAGGCTAAGTGCTAGCAGTGCTTTGTGTTTGTGTGACATTGCATTTAGCAAAGCATCATGCAGCCTTTTAGCTGGCCCTTGGAGAGTATCATTAGCCCCACGTCACAACATGGAGGAAGCAGCTTTGCTGAGGCTGGGCACAGAGTGGCCAAAGTATCCCTCAGACATGCTCTTCTACCTTCCTGCTCATCCTCTTCAGATATGAGGGTTAACCTGATCACTTTTCCTCTTCTCCAGATGGAACATAGAAAAAAATAATAATCCTGGTTGGAGATGCAGAGTCACCCCTTAGCTGAATGTCTTTCTCATGTATGAACTCACTCACAACCCTGAGTATTTTGGCCCAGCTAGCTGGATTTTATTTATGCCCCTTTTAGTCTGTTCCTTCCTCAAGATTAAAAAAACAACAACAGAAGTAAAAATAAAGTACAAAGGTCTCAAGAGAGCTCAACCTTTCCTCTCCCTGCTGCCTCTCCTGCAGAAATAGAAAATTCCTGCAGAATTTCTCTTGGGAATGGAAAAGACTGTAAAAAGTATGCTATTGGAGGTGAAAAGTTTCATGGTCCACTTGCAGATGGAGACTGCTTCCATCTAGAGGTCACCTCCACCAGTGTGGGGAAGGCACCGAAGGGGACATCACCTTCCAAGCTAGCTCAGGGCAGACCCTTGCACCGACTCAAGTGCTGGCAGCAGCAAAGCTCCTTGTTTCAGGTGCTGGGCTTTGTCCTCCAAGTTTTGGCCATTTTGGGGTGTGGGACCCCTTGTGCCCCACACTTTGGGGTGCTGGTGGTGGTAGGATGGGGCTTTGCTACACCAGAAAGGCTCAGAGAGCCTGGAGGTATAGCAGGGGCAGCTGCAGAGAGCAGGGACCACAGCAAAGGTCTGCCTGGAGAAGCTCCAGTAAGGAAATAGGGTAAAAGCAGGAAAGAGCCTGGGAGAAATCTCTCTGCAGGGTGAAGGTGGGGTTGGGAAGCTGAGGACAGGGGCTGCTCTGGCAGGCTGCTGTCCTCATTCTCACAGAAACAGGAGTGATGCCCTCCAACTTGGCTGTTTCTCAGCTTATTTTTAAAGGTGGCTCCTGTTTACACTGGGGAGGGTTTCAGTGCTCCTGGGGGTGCCATGGAAGGAGCCTGGGGTAGCCTTTGAGGAGCAAGGCAGTGCCACGGGGCAGGGTGGAGAGCTGCCCCTGTGCTGGGTGAGCACTATCTAATTGGGGTGACGGCCAGAGCCCCAGCAGCAGCGGTGCTGGTGAGCCCCAGCCCCAGCCCTGCACGCCAAGGAGGCTCTGACAAGCCGGTGGCTACTCTGTGTCTGATCATGGTTGAAG
>NW_008627578.1:4827-21771 GCF_000691845.1 Merops nubicus
TCTGTGTCTGCTGTAGGTCAAAGTCACATTTGGTGAGGCTGGGAGCACAGGCTGGTGTCTTTCGACTTCCTCTCTACGCCAAGCAGGCAAAGAATCTTCTAAATAAAAAAAGCCTCCCTTGGCCGAAGCACAGGAAACAACCTCTTGTCGAGGAGCTGGGCCAAGCAAGAGATTTCCAAATCAGGGCATCCCAGTCCCCCCGCGGCCCTCGTGCTGCCCGGGGAAGGCTCTCCTCCCCGCGCCGGGCACGCCTGCCGCTCCGCTCCCATGAGAGGGTATTCTTCCATCTCGGCCCGCAGGCTGGGAGCTGCAGCCCAGCAGAAATCCTTGGCAAGTCTCATTAGGACCTCAGGTCTGCTTGGGGATGCTTTTTTTGTGAAGGTGGGGTATTTGGTGTGTATTTTTTGTGAAGAGTGCAGCTCCAAATCGCAGTAGGGTGTTGCAGCTAAAGCCAGGGGTGCTCACAGCAGAACTGGTGGGTCCCAGGAACAGCCCCCATCCCACTGCTCAGGTGATGCTTCCATGGGGCAGCACCCTCCTGACGTGGGGCAGTCTCCCACCAGACTTGGGCCAGGCTCAGGGACACTTAGTTTGGTTCACTAGTGAGACACTTACAAGGGTCACAAAAGCCATCACCAATGTTTTCTGGGCACAGTGAATGCTGAAGCGTTCCTTTGCTCTTCCCTACCTGCGCACCGAGGCATCAAGCTTTGCCTTTAGCTCAGGTGACCAGGTCTGGTCACCCCTGTGCTGAGCCACCTCCTTCCCTCCTGTCTTTGCTCCCCCAGGGCAAGGAGTGCAGGCTCATCACAGCAGATGACTTTTTCCATGGAAACAGATGCCTGCTTTAGCTGACATGTTGTCTTTGTGTTGAGCTTGATCCCACCTATTCTGATTGTCACTGTTATTATTTCCATAACGGTTTTTCCTGCAGACTTCCGTCATGTTCCTGCTCCGGGAAGACGTTACTCCAGCCCTGCCTGCTCCTGGGCAGAGGCTTCAAAAGGCACAGGAGAAACCTGTCCTTCCTGGTAGCAAGTGCTTCTTCCCTTCAGTCCTCTGGGGACAGTGTGTGTCACATGTGGGGAGGAGCTGCCCAGAAGAGCAGGACCAGGGCCGTGGCCAGGGCAGGAGGCACAGCCTGCCAGCAGCCAGCTCAGGAGCCACTCGAGCTGGGGCAAGCAGGGGTAGCTCCTGACTAGCTTGGAATCAGAGGGTGGCTTCACTCTTCTCTGCCAAGGGAGAAAACTGTGCTTGAATTCAGACATGGGATAGTCTAAGCAAGAGCCAACACTGAAGATTTTTCTGGGTTGCTGCAGGCTAAGAGGTTCATGGAACAGCTTGCTGCTTCCTTAGCAGTGGTGATGAGACAGTCACAGCTCTCCATCCAGGGGGACGTCAGTATACATCCCCCAGCTCCCTCCTGGGGACATACCTGGCCCAGCTGACAGAGGTGGCCACACTTTGGCTGTCAGGGAGAAGATGAACAGCCCTTTTCAGCTTCAGACAGATACCAGCTCCTGACAGCGAGGATTCGAGAGGCCTTCTGGCTCCCCCGAGACGTCACTGGCTGACCATCTGCCGGGTTCACTGTGAATATTTATGACCTCCAGAACGGACAGCAGCAGCTTGGACACAGGACAAATAACCATGGGGTTAAGGTATTGTGACTGCTAGTTCTTTGCTGAGCCTTATGACTATAACATAAGCTTGAAAGTCCTCCTGATAATGTCCTTGGATGCAGTGAACCCCTTTCTCTTCCCTTCTCCAGGGGAGAAAATCTCAGTGAAGTTATCACAATGCTGTGAAAAATTATTGCTTTACTTTGCTGAAGAGAAAATTTGGGACCTTCTCAAACTACTCGGCTTACATCTACCAATAGAGAGCGTTTGTTGTCCTACACATCAGCCTACCCACACTCATTGACAACGGGCAAAAAGAGGTCTAACTTAAAACTTGGGAAAGTCTGACTCCTACTCTTCCTGCCTTGTGACAGACACTTGCACAAGCTGCACCACTCCCTGGGTGCGAGGCCAGGACCTTCCCTTCCTCTTTCACACAGGGCTTAGCCCGGCCCACACAGAAGGTCCTTCTGAGGAGTGGCTAGCAGAAGAGCATCCATCCAGCCAAAGGAGAAGTTGGGCTAGCAACTAGACAAGAAACCAGGGGTAGGAAGTATCCTGGCCCCAACCCAGCCTGAATTCAGGCCAGAATAGAGAAACGAAACCAGCCAAGATAGGAAGAGGCTTTTTGCTATGATTAGGCAGCAGTTTGTCCTTCACCCTCCAGCTCATCTCCATCCTGGGGCAGCAGCCACCTCTGCCAGCCACAGCAGCTGTGCTATAGGGTAAGATGGCAGCAGACTGAGTGCTTTTCTGTGGAAAACCATAGCTAGAGAAGGATGTGCCAGTGGGCAATCTTGTTTCATGTGGGTGCTCCTCCACACCCGCCAGGCCAGACCCTTGCTGTTGGCTGGCAGCGGTGGCAGCTGCTTGTGACCCTGCACTGGCTGTATGGGTGTGGCCCCAGACAGGTGGAGCATGATGAGGGCCCTGTTATCAGCACTAGAGAGGGAGGAGGAACAAGTCACTGTCCCAAAAACTGACCCAATCCAGCAGTGCCTGGGAGGAGGGTGCCAAGGGAGGGAAGTGCTGATACTCCATTTTCAAATCAGTTTCTTTAGTCCTACCTACTTGAAATAGAAGCAGAGACCAAATCACTCCAGCCTTTCCTCTTCTGGGCTCAGTTCCACTTCAGGAGGTGGCCTATTTAGGGACCCCATCACCCACAAAGACAGATTTTAGTACCTTTTCTTGAATCTCAGCACACTCCAAGACTCCATACGGCAGCTGGTGAGTGGGATCGCTGGCAGGCCTTTTTTGTCTCTGATGGCATCAAGGCTGAGCAGGGCCATGTTCTAGCTCCTGCTGGGTTTAACACCTCATTTCCTTCACAGTCTGCCCAGAAACATGAAGAAAGGTGCCCTTTAGGGTCCACAGCAAATTGTGCAACACCACACAAGCTCAGACAGTTTGCTGCACTACAGCACTAAGAACTGGTTTGGGAGCTCAGACCTGCTGGTGATCACACCACGCTCTGTGCACGTACACTGATTTCTGAATGGGCACAAGGCACTCATCAGAGCTCCAGAGAGGGGGTGGAGGCCTCCGAAGCTGCACAGTGGCTTTGCTGCAGAGGCTGCCTGTGCCTCAGCCCTTTGCCTTTGCACCAGCAGCCAGGCTTGAGGGTGCTCTGCAGCCAGGGCAGGGTGGGTGTCAGGCATTGCTCAGAGAAGAGCTTGTGAGAGATGTTCCGAAAATCCTCCTCTAGCACAGTCAGTTTGACACGGCCAATATTGCCCAAGAGGTCCTTACCAGCATGAGCTACAGTTGGAGATGTCTCCAGTGATAACACTTGTCCACATGGTAATTAAAGAAAGGGCAAGTTACAGCAATGAACGTTGACTTTGCATGCTCAGTTCGCTGTAATCTTCAGAGCTATCTCCTGCAGTGATTTCACTGGGAAAGACTGATGGACAGTATTGTTTCCAAGACAATGCTCTGACATGGAAAAATGGAAGCTCCTGGTTTTGCCCTGCCAGAAGGCTGCAGGGAGCTTGGGCTGGGCAGAGGCCCCAGGTATCCCAGCCCCAGCAAAGACTTCAATAAAGATTGGGATGTCACACCTTACAGTGATGAGTGTTCCAGGTGCGATCACCATAAGCACAAAGTTCAATGCAATACCATGCTGATCCAGAGCTTTACTCCCATGGGTTTTGGTTTTCCATTTAGCATGTCTATCTTAGGTTGAGTCCAAATTTAGGACTTGTTTTCATCGCCTGCCTTCCCTGAACTCAGCTGTTAAATCAATGAAATTACAGTGAAATGCTGAACACTGTTGCTTCCAAGACAGAAAATTAGGAAAAGGCACCATCTGGGTGACAAAACAAGGTAAGGATGAAACATTCTTTATTCCCACATCTTGTTGTAAGACATAAAGGGAAAGTAAATAGAGGTAAGAGTAAGTTAATGAGATGTGCTGGATGATGGTTAAATGAACAGCATCTTTCCCCATAAACCTTGGCTCTCATCTCTCTGCTTTATTTTTATCCTTGACAAATACTTTTATCACTGCTTTTCCTTTTACTGCTTTGCAAAGGTGGTTCCACATTTCCCTACTTCTTCAGCAGAATTAGCCAGATGTAAAATAGCCAGGAAAAAAATAACAATGTCTCACATCATGCAGCACTGACCCTGGCAGACCAAGCTAATAATGTCAGCAATAGAAAGAAAATTGGAGAAGTCCCTGATATTTTAAGTTATCCAAGTTACCAAGTGCACAAACTAGAGCTCGGTTCCCCTTTGTGCACAGCAGAATTCATCCCTAGTCCACCAGGATTCACCCCGAGCACAGCTCTGACCTGAAAATTGACCTTTTAAGGAGAGCTGCCTCTTGATCAGCAGATCTGGTCCCTGCTGTGAACCGTCACAGTTTTTGGGCTGCTTTCCCAGAGAAACAAGCCTTATGTAGCCATGTGCTGTGTGAGCACTAGTGCTTGTGGCTGCTCAATCTGTCCTACTAGTAGCTGTTGAACCTTCAACCTAGCTTCAGCCAGGGCCAGCAGATGGACCAGAGGTAAATGTCTGTGCAAGTCCTCTAAAAACAGCTCAGAGGAGGAAGGAGCCTTTCCTTGCAGCCAGGCCCTGTAAGCTGCAGCTTCACCCCAAGAGCTCTTTGCATCAACGAATACAGTGTGGGCCAATATGGGAAATCTAATGGTGAGTCCCAGACACAAATCCATGTGACCCATGGGCCACTTGAGTTGAACCACTTCTGCCATTGATAAGCTCCCACCATCTCTCCCTTTACATCTTGCAATACTCCTTTTAATGCTTCTCCTAAGCAGAGCCAAAAGGCCAAGACAAAATGGACGTGGCTCCCTAAGACAATACAACTAGGACAAGCTTTTCCTCCTGCTTATGGAGGCCTCAAGGGAGAGCGGACTGCTCCCTGAAGAGCCACAAGTGGACAGTCCTGCCCCTTCCTGCTTGTTAGCACACAACTCCCACTGCTGCTCACTGGGGCATTTTGTTGTCCTGCCTGTTGGCCACCACGATGCAAGCCCTGCAGGCATTACAGAATACACCTCGCTAAGCATGAATTCTGGTGAGGTGTTTGATTCTGTAACAAGAAGCCCAGAAAGCACCCAGGAACTGAAGCCTCTCCTTCCTCTTCACCCTACGGATGGCTGCAGATTCATTACAACCTTGCACTTAGTTGAGCTAAACTGTCCCCCACATCTTCAGAATCACTTCAGCAACTGAACGCTGAGGAGACCCCTTTGCATTTGCCATGCTCTGTACCACAGACCAGCACTGAGACATTTCAGGGGCCCTGGAGCACGTGTACTCTTGCCCCAGCTAGAAGAGCACTCCGAGACCTGGTCTGGTGAGATTCATAGAGCTCTGACACCACAGGAACCCTCAAAAAGGGACTGTCCCTTGAACTGAGACTTCAGCTCAAAGAAGCATTCAGCCAGAAGGTTTCAGCCAAGGCTCATCTCTGGAGATAAGGAGAAAGTTTTAACAAGTTTTAGATGCCGTGGATAAAGAGCTTCATAAAGGTGCCAGTTAGATGAAACCACTAAAAAATATATACAAATATATATTTGACCTAGAAAATTTGCTCTGGTGGTTGCTCCCAGACTGGTGATGAGGAACAGAACTTTCTGAGAGCAAAATTGCCTCTTACAGCTCCCACCATGCAGCCACGCATGAAGTGACAAGCCCCATGCACGCTGCCCACCACGACTCCCACCAGCACCAGCACTTGAGAGCATCGCCTCGGGAGGTGCAGAGAACAGCTCAGCAGCAGCTGATGGGGTCTCAGGCTGCGGGAAGGAGGGGACGAGTCACAGACTCCTCCACAGAAAGAACACGGAGGAGCCTAAGACCTACAGAAATAACCAGCTTCTCCGTTTCCACTCCCTGAATACAAACATCCCAGCAACTAATATTATCACCTGTCATTATTGATCCCCCAATGGCAGAACGTTCACTACAATAAAAGTGAATGCTGCAGCAAAATGTGACTTGAAAAAAAATCCTGAGCAAATAAAGTTTCAATTCTCGCCTACTCGAAGCACAGGGAACAAGATTTGTTTGAAGATTAGAACAGACTGCAGGCATGGAAAATGTTAGGCCTAAAGCTTTGGAGTTATTTATTATAGTGAAATATAAATGGCAAGTGATCCCAGATTATTTTAGAAAAGGCTGGCTGCATTTACAGCCTTGATTAGACTGATTACTAAAGGATAATCAGCAAAATAGCTTCAGTAATTAAATTTCCAAACAGGAAAACAAAGTTTCTTACTCTTTAAAAAGCTGGAAATTAATTTAAATATTCAATATTCCTTTTACCTTTCTCAGCAAAAAAGCCTGCTGCCCAACATGGTCATTTTCTAGGAAAGGAGATGGAACAAGGCTTGACAAAAGTAGAATAGGGTTTTACAGCCCTACAGATATCCCACGGCAAAGCGACAGACCACTTAACTGCTCTGAAAGCAATAAAATATGATGGAAAGTTAAATGTAGCATTAAGGGTATTTTACAATCTGAAAAACACACACCTTCAATCAATACCTTGTGGTGCATTTTTCCCCCTAGCGCTTTTAACAAGAAGTCAAAATTGTCCGAGCAGATGATGACACCGGTAACCTGAAATCTCCACTCTGCATGGAGGAATTGATCCTTGGAGCTCTTTCTAAAAATATTCCAGATGAACACCGACCAGAGCTGTGCTTCTGCACTTGAGAGACATCCTGTGGCCACTGCAGACACTGCAACGTCCCTCTGCAGCTCTTCTTTCCTTGCAGAAGGGACAGATCATCCATCCACCCACCCATCTCCATCCATCCCCTGCACCCTGCCGGGCAGCCTCCAGCTTTTCATCAGGCCCCTCATGCCACCAGCTCCTGCAGGTACATGAACACACATGCGTTCCAAGCATTTCTGAGCTCCTGTCAGGCTGATGTTCTTCCCAGCCCTGTAGAAATGTGTGGAAGCATTTAGTTTCCTGCTTTTTGACTGGGTAAGCCAGAGGCAGGAATAATTCTGTGCTTAGAGACTTGTTTGCAGTTTGCAACTTGTTTACAGTGCTCAGGCTGAGCTGAGGTCTTGGTAGGAGACACCTCCATGCCAATAGGACTTTACCACGTGACTCTTAACACCAGTAGCAGTTTACTTTCTGATTTTGCATCCCCGTATGTTTTAACAGAATTATTTTAATGGTGAGAAATTTCATGATTTTATTCACCTAATACATTCACTGCCATCAGCAACTACAAGAAAACATGAATTGTACGAGTATTTTTGTTTTATGCCCTGAATACCATAAGGATATTATTAAATGATAAGGATATTAATGGCAACTGCAACATTTCTGCGCCTTGAAATTGAACGCTGTGGTTCCCACAGCAACCATAACCATGGCCACTCTGTGAGTGTTACATCCGAGTCTCAGAGAACACAGTTCCAAGTGCTCAGCACACACAAGCAAAACCTTTTCCCCCTCCCCCTGCAGTAAATACCTTACCTGCTAAGTCACAACCACGGCAAGGTGCCAGTGGCGCTGGTAGGGGAAGATGAACGCCCACCCGGCAGTTAATGCCCTGGAGGTGGCGCCTTCGCACGGACACTTACAGGACCCATCGTGTTGGTATCGACACAGCTTCTCTTTCAGTAATTGCTGGAACAGGAGCTCACTCTTTGTAAAAGAGGTTCAAGCATTCTCAGACTAAAAAAAGACCAGTTAAGGGTCTTTCAAATTCTTTTGATTCAATACCATCCCGTTTCAACTTCAGAACTACTGGGTAAGCAAAGTGCTCCTCCATGGTTTTACCCATTTTATCCAGCCCCCTTGCCTGAAGGCAGTACCCGGCAGTACATTAAGAGACTAGCAGAGAAACTAGACATGAAAACCTTCAAATTAAAGTAAACAAAGTTTAACCTTTTTCTTCTCTTAAGTCTGTCAGAAGTAAAGAACACACACAGAGAACAATTACTGTATCTGTCTTGTATTTCTTGGATTTCCTCTAAACATTTACTGCCACTACAATGCAGGATATCGATGGGCCTTTGGTATGACATGTAATTTAAAAAAAATATTACTAATTTTACCAGGCTGCACTTTTATCCAAAGGTTTACGCCCCTTCCTGCTGGACAACAGTTTCTTCTCTGAAGCAATGTAGGTGAAATCAGTTAACCAATTCATTGCTACCAGAGGGAAAAATTCCTGTTAGAATTTTCACAACCACACTTCACCAGAATATCAGATCAGGGGGGTTAAGTGGCAGCACCAGTGATGTGCAACAACATGAGCCCATCTTTACAGGAGAGCTCCATGGCTTTTCTAGGAAAACTTACAGAAATGAGATTGTGTTGACAGAAATATTGGAAATTGCAAATCTACATGTTTAAAATTAAACGTTAATCTACAGTGGGATCAGCTGTCCAAAACTGTGTTTAGTAGTTCCTAAATATATGCAATGTGAACTACAAATAAAAAAGTTACATTAGGATGACTCTCCAAATAGCAGAAATGCCACCTACTACTGAGAGTCTCTAAATATTTAACTCTTCAGGTTATTAAGAAAGGACAAGGTCTCAGAGAGCTGATCACAGGCTGCCCAGCAAGAACCATCCAAACCCTGAGATACTGAGTGACACTAGTCCATAGGTGGCCTCTGCCCCTGCCCAGCGAGGTCCCCGAGCCCTGCAGGAACCGGAGCCGTGTGCGCACTCCTGCTCCAGAGCCAGGCTTAGCAGAGGAGATGGTGCTCTGCGCTGGCTGCAGGCCTAATTAAATTGCAATCCACAACACTGTGTATGACACAGCAGCTGTGGGAAAAATGGATTAAAAGCCTCTTTATTATCCCAAAAGCCCATATATAGCCGGGCTTTTAACTGAATTGGAGAGATCTATTCAAATTCCAGATCTGCCACAATATTTCCATATGGCTAGGAGTCCTGAACCTCTGACTTCATTTCATTAGCATAAACGTGGAAATTCATTTCAGATTCTTTAAAAAAAAAAAAAATTGAATTTATCTTGATAAAAAATGATGTAATAAAAAAAATGTGGATACAGTATGTCACTACATTTGACCTTGAAGTTTTACTGTAGCAGAAGTGTGAAAAGGGAAACATTGCCCAAATCCGTGCTAAAAATCTTTGAGTGCACAAAGATTGGTCTAGATGCTGCAGCTTTTAAAGTAGCACAGAAAACACTTGGATTAGCAGGATGAGATGTTCCTCCAACATACCTCTCTTCCTCTTCTCGACATGGCTGAGGACTGGAGATCTTCTCAAGAGGTCAAATAGACTGAAGTGCTTTAGACAAAAGCCCAAGTACATGGAAGGTTTGCATAAGAAAAAGTTTATCAGGACTTGTTTGTTCCTGCTCATTGTTGAGATTTTTTTTTTTTTTTAAACATACATATCTTTAAACACTTATTTAAAGCAGCCAGACCCCACAACCCAAACTCTAAATGACATTTTTTCTCTGCCAGACCCAGCAACCAAGAGACATCTTCAGAGTTGGATGACATGGGTTTTAGTGATGCAAGCCTTTGGTCACAAGCACATTTACAAACACCCTCCCAACACACCACTTGGGCCACACATTCCAGGACAGCAGTCATGCCATTACATAAAATCACTGCTTGGTTGCTAGCATGCACCTCAAAGTGCCTGTGCCTGCTGCTACCTCCTCACCACACACTGACCTCCAATTATTTTTAAAAACTGTCTCTTCATGAGAGAAAAAACAGCTGTAGTTCTGCAGAGATGTATCAGTAGCAGTGCTGATAAACCTACACATATCCCCAAGGAATATGAACAAGTGAAAGGCCTGTGTTTAGGAAGAAGTTGGTCTTTGGTTTGGAGATCTGAGGAAAGCAGCCCTCCTCTCCAGGCAGCTCCTAGAGGCTTGAACAGAAAGCATGCAGCACAGTAAAGAAACAAAGGTATATTCTTGCAGCTTGGCAATTTCACAAGGCATTTGGGAAGGAAGCCGTTAAAAATATGTTTCCGATTATAGGATTTTTTTTTTCTTTAAAAATACCTCAAATACTCTGAAAGAATCTTTTGAGAACACGAAGAAAAATACTTAAGGACAAACTTTAAATATCCAAAGTAAGATACTGGTGCACTTTTTAGAAGCAATTACATACTTAACAGGTGAAGTAGGAAGAGAGTATTTCAGAAAACATTTAATACGAAACCTTTTGGTACTTCCATCGAATACAGATTTACATCATTTATCAGAACACTTTTTCAGTTCAGACAACAAAGTGCACTGGTGGGTGAAAAAAATACATTTGGAGGAGTGTTTGAAATGTAGGAAATGAAAGGGTAGGTGACCATTCACCTGAGAAAGTACAATGACTGCCCTGAAATGTCTTATTGCTACCACAAAACGGAGCTTTCGTGGAAAAACCATACTGAGCAGCACAGGCACGGGCAGAGCACTGAAAGCCAACTCAACTCCAGCAGCACCTGGAGTTCTCAAGCCATGGCATGACACAGAATATACAGAGAATAAAATGCAAATGCAGGACTATTTACTACAATTAACAACTATGATTACCCTGTAAACTAGCATAGTCAATATCAATGCTTAGGGGGAAAGAGAGAAGTCTGCTGCCTTCACAGACTACAGATCACAAGAACTAACTTGCAAAATATTAAGGATTTTGCTTTTTCACCTTGGATCAAATCTGAACTGTGTACTATGAATAACTATGAACTCACTGCAAATTTAAAATGCAAATTTAGGCTCTGGTTTAAAGCACATGTTGAATACATGCTTAAATGCTTCAGTGAAATATAACAATAAAACATTAATACAAAAAGTTAAGTAGATAATGCAGGATATTATCTACAGAAGTCCTTGAGGAAATAAACCAAGTATCAGTAGGAAACAATGCCTGGAGAAACCTCTTCATTCTGGTTTGCAAAATCCAATCCAGCTCACCACAGTGATGGTTAGAAAGCAGGGATCATCCCAGAGTAGCATCCTACAGAAAGCTAGCTGGCCATCAGAGTTCATCAAGGGCAGGTTTCCACACTGCATATTAGAAGAGGGACAATGGACTCCCTCAGCAGCAGAATCTAGAGACACAGATGGCAGAAAGCCATCAAAAGCAATACAACCAGAGCCAAGTGGAAGCACACTGGAAGAGAGCTGCAAGGAAAAGTCTGAACTGCTGCTGCTGCTTATGGCTGTAGTTTTGCAAGTAGGACATTACAACAGAGGAGATGTGGAGCCAATCCGATTCCCACTTTTGAGTTTCAACACTGTGTGTGCCCAGAACGCAAAGGAGACCACCTCAGAATGGCACTGACTCGGCTGTGGTGACTTGCACCAACATATGGTCAGTATTTGAGTCTGCTGTGCTTTGTGTCAGTCTGACCTAGCCTAATGTGCAGAACTTGATCTGAAAGAAAAAGTTCCTAGTCAGCATTTAGCACAACCCTTTAGACTGCCTCGTTCTGAAGAGGAATGGTGGGACAAGAGAAAAGTGTTCTTAGCTGCAATCAATACCCATCAGACAAAAGGACAAAGATACCATTTTTGTAGTTTAGCAGAAGCATGGAAGTGTTTACCCAAATTTTAATGTGCAACTCGACTACATTTTTAAAATTTGATTCAGACTTAAATAATAAATAAGTGGGCAAAATATAATGCAAGACTTACTCGGTAAAAGTGAATTTTTAATAATCTCATGAGATCTACTTAGAAAACAGGACTAATAATGTTCACAACCGTAAATCCAAACCCTTCACACACTTTTTTTTTTTTTCTTAACACAGCAGTGAACTGTAAACCTGCATTTACTGGTTATCGCTTCTGTTATTTTAAATATTAACTCAAGTGTTTCCTCCTTGGCCATTTCAATTTTTAGCACCAAAATTAGCCCAAAAAGAGGTACTGGTACAGCTCGATGTTGTAAATGAATTGTTTACATATAATACTTTATATATTATACACACATACTGTACATTCACACGTCCACACAAACAGGAGGCATATTTAAATGAATATATTCTGTGTTTCAATTTGTTGTCAAAGACTTAGGAGCAATGGAAATAAAGCAGAAGGGGTAATATTTTACATAGTAGGCAACTTTAATGCTGTAGTGCACTTATAAAAAAGTCCAACTCTCCCTCCCAGCTCAGCAGCTTTTTTTTTTTTTTTTAATATCACTATTCAGAAGGATGCAGAAGTTATTGCCTAAATGTTATTCTATACATTTCCCTCGGAATTCTCAAAAACACTTGAAATTGCTAACTAATTTACAACTTAACTATTTTTCTTGTTACAGCTTTAACTCATTGGCAATTTTGGAAGCAATGTTTTTAAAAGCTATGGATGTTCCCGATATCCGCTTAAAGCGAACTCCGTTCAGGGACAGTCTTGGCAGTTTACACACCTCCATCTCCCACTGGACAAGGTTTTCCGCGTGCCCATCTCCATGGACACAGAAAAGCAAGAAGCGCTCTCTTTGTTCATAGTCACAATTGTTGGCGTCCAGGACCTTTCGTATTTCCCTCATCATGTCATTGGGATCCATGGAGCTGGTGGTTTTCATGCTCCAGGTGAAACGCAGCGACCGAGGCTTGGCTTCCTTGTTCTCGTCCTTCTGATCCACAGCTACGTTGCGGCTGAAAGACAGGAGTTCCTCAGTTAGGAGGGCCAGCCACCTTCTCCACCCCCTTCACGTTAGTGAAGCAAACTAACACTCAACGCACACAGCTGGTATTAGAGCAGCGCCTAAAGCCTCCGGCCGCAAGCAACGCCCGCTCTCCGGCTGCTGCACACGCACAGTGGCGGTGAAGCACTGGCTGCTGGGGCTGGGACGGCGGCGCGGTGCCACGGGTGACACCTGGAACTCACCGGAGCCAGGAGCGTGAGGGAAATGGCCTTGCAAAGGCAGAACTACATGCAGCACCTACAACCTCAATTTTAAGGCGGGTTCCGCTCAAACTCCTATTCTCAGACCACGTGGACAGCTGAAACACCAGCTCTGTGCTAGAAGTTTCTGGAACATTCAAATAGTGACGACTTGTGGCAGAAGGGTGCTCAGCCCATGTCCCGGGAGTGCCAGCCCACGGGAGGTGCCCACTCGTACACAACGGAGATGAACCTGTGCCAAGAGATCCTGGGGGTTCCTCTGCACCTCCTGTGCAGCAGGTTGGAGAACAAGCACTGGGAGAGCTCATGGAGCCCCACGATAGTTAGTTACAAGCAGAAGGAAGGAGAGCAGGACTGGGGGAACCTTACTAGAGGTCACCCACCTACCAACCACCATGGCCACTAGGTGTCATCCAGTTCAGGGCTGTTTAGCTTCATTCTGGCCTTCCCCGCCATGACAGATGTTTGAGTCGACCACTAGAGACCCACCAGACTATAGGCTAGTGGGGTTCCCTTCAAAAGGAAGGAAGTACTTTGTCTCTAAGTTGGTCAGTGACTTGTTTAATACCAGCAACTGACAGAGGTAAAGTGATGAAATCTTTTTCTGCTACAAGCTGTACAGTAAGTGCCTTTGAGTCTGAGGTGCAGGAAGGAGAGATGGAACTCACTATTAGAAACATCCTCAATGTTTTTAGTAAAGGCACCAAGTAAGAGGGTTACCATGACTGTCACAATTTTAAGAGATAAAGCACAAAATATTGAGGCTGCATTTCCCAAGATTATGACTCTTTTTAAATAAAGTAAGCTCTTCCTTTGGTAAGGATAAATAAAGTTATAAGGACAAAAATGTTCCAGAAATTTCTAGCTTGCAAATGAGTCTTCTACTTCCATTAAAATCAGTGGCCATGCAGCTGAAGAATAAGGAGCTACATCTGGACCTCCAGGGAAGAAGTATAACACATTTGCTTTATGAATATTTGCACGCCTCTTCAAGTTTTCTTGTCCTCTGGACAAGAGACTTAAATGTAATGACTGTCATGCTTAAATATTTTCTGAAAATACTTAACTGACCCCAAACCTTGCAGTTTAGGTCTCATTTTGAGCTTCAAAGTTCAATTTACAGTACTAAGCCACTCTTTAAAACAGCTGGCAATGAATTTCTGGTTACACAATACTTTTCTTGTACCACTATTAAGCAGACAATTATGAAAAAGTTAAATAAAGTGCTAGCAAGGTCAAAACTAAATGAATATTTCTCAAAGATAACCTAGCCCACAATTTTACCTTCTATTAGAAAGACTTCCAGTAACTGCGAGAGCCACATGACTATGCTGTCAAATTCAGCTGTGTGATTTGTCAGATGTTATAAAATTCAGCAAGCACATTGAAGAGCATTTTGGTTTAAATTTAAGGTTTTAATTTAATAAGGCTGTAAAGAGGCATGGAGAGCATCAACTTTTATTCAGTGCTCGTTTTATTTTTGAAAGCTTATTCGACTTGAAAACAGTTGGCAGAACCAGCAAAAGTTTCATCATTTCTAGTATTTTTTTGATATGCAGATTTTGGAACAAGAGCGTAACATGAAAAATACCGTTTAACTATCTGTGATTTTGGAGATGAGAAATATGTTATCACCCCTCAGTGGTCAATCCCACACGCTTGCAGCCTCACTAGAGGCCACTTACCTACACATCTACAAGACAACAGCAAATTATAATGACTAAAAAGCAAAAGAAACCAAAACACACAGGGGAAAAGGCAACAGGAAAGGTGAAAGTTTAGAACCAAGTCAGTGCTTTAATAGCTGTTTTGCAGACAGAAATGCTCCTTTGTTTAGTTTCACAGCCTTACACGAAACAAAAGCTACTGCCTGAAGCCACTATGCCACAATCACAGGGAGGAAGGTTCAAACTCACCTAAGTAACACTTTAAACAAAAATTTTACCCTCACCTTGAGCCCTCAAATCTCCCGTTCCTCTCATATTCAGTCGGGAGCCTCATTGAAAAGAATGCAGAAACAAAAGGAAGCAGGAAAGAGAAGACAAATCTTACACTACAATATACAATATCTGAGCAGTTGCTAGAAGATACTGCAATCATACCAAAGGTGTATTAAAATACAAAGCAACAAAGATGTAAAGAACTTCACATCTTAGACCAAATTCAGAATATAGTGTCAAACAGAATGGGAGTCTATAAGCTACAGTTCTTAAAAAGAGAATTGCTAGGTTTTGCAGTGTTTATATATACTAACACTGTAGAACTCACTGAATAAAGCTGAACTTCTAAAAGCAAAAAACTGTGAAACTCACGTTACAAAGCATATTGAATTTACTTTATGATTTAGTAAAGTACTTGCCAAAAGAGAAACAACTCCCAATTATTGTTTCGGGCTAATGAAATTTAAAATTTTTATCTGTGAATCCAACATATATTTGAAAAAATATCCTATTTACAGGCAAGTCTGGTCACGCTGTGTGTTTGCACACACATCACATCTGAGGTATTAGGTGTTTCAACACCACCAGTACCTCAATGCAAGCAAATGAGAGGCATATGCATTTTAACAAAAGTTTAGAGGTAAATCCAAGATTTCTCAGGCTGTGGTAACTCCTCCGTATCAATTCCCACACTGATGCACTTTCCACATCTGAGAGTAAGCTTAAGCTTTCTGTCTTCTTGTAATGCTTAAACCTACGCTGCTGATCAGTACCATTTTTAGAAGCTCACTATCAAGCAGAATTAAGTGGACAATCATCTTCCTCTGCCTTCCCGCTAATGCAGTACCATGGCTGGACACCTTTAGAGAGGAGCCTTTATAAGGCTCTTACTAAGACTGCTCTAAGGTAGCACACAGTTTCACCGAATAATGTAAATTATTAAAGCAGTCTGGCTGACGGGTCTTTGGGGATGGCAATGCAGGTAAGCTTTCTTTTTTCTGTTGCAGAGGTGTGTGTGGTGTTACAGGGCTTAACGGCTCCTTTCCTCCCTTTTGAGGCTTGTGGTGAGGGAACAGGCTCGTAAGCAGACTCTGTGCAGCCCCTGTCACCAGGGAAGATGCTGTGCAAGCCACAGTGGTAGTAGCACTTGCTGTACAGGCTATGGAGCCTACTCCTTGTTCCAAATTCACCTGCTACTGCAGCAGAAATCCAGTTGAGAAAGTGGTGAGTCACTGAGCTATGGGCTGCTTGTCCCAACAGCACCTGATCAGAACCCTGCTCTCCAAGGTACGACAGTACAGCAGGGGCTCTGCTGAGAAACGTTTGCCACTGACGTTCACTAATGAATGGCTGTCATAAATAAGGAGGAGGCAAGTCCTTAACTAATGCTAGTGCTTCAAAGTAGCTTTTCAATGGTGGTTACTTTCACAAGATCTTGTACTACTTATCTATGGTAGAAAAAGATTTTCAAGGTCTGTATATAGAGCTTACCCTTTACAACTCTGTAGGACAAAGAAGGAGGCAGGCAGGAACAGCAGCCAAAGAAATCTACCCTTTTCAGCTGATCTGGGAAAGGCTTGTTTTACTGGGCAAAGCAAGCAACAAGTTTGAAGATGCTGCTTAACTGAAAAATTGAGAGTACTTGAATTTTGAAGAGCCTACTGTGTTCCTATGAAGTGGAAGATGACAGCTTTGTTAAAAAGCTGCAAGCATTTATGAATTTTGGGTGTTTTGCGTTTTTTTTTTTTTTTTTTTTTTTTTTTTTTTTTTTTTTTTTTTTTTTTTTTTTTAAAAGAACTTGCCAAAGGTTGTAGAAAATGGGAGCATAACCAACCTCCCCAACAATGAATAGTCTTACTGTTACTGGAATCTGTCCAGAGAACTCTGGGAGGAAAAATCCCTAATAAAGTTCTAAGACTTTTAGATTGAAATTTAGCCAAACTGTTCAGTTTCAAAACAGGTGTACTGTAAATCTAAGAAAGGTCATTATTTACAAAATACCTGTCACTTTGAAATAATAAACACTCT
>NW_008627578.1:21802-66838 GCF_000691845.1 Merops nubicus
CTCTTTCATGGGAGCCTCTCAGAAAATCCTTACCTCAGTTAGTTTTTCCATGCACCAGTGTTCCATTAACAGGAGGAACTGCATTCAGTGACACGCTCCCTCAAATACGAGCCACCGTGCCAAGCTCTGGTGAGCTGTGCCAGTCCCTCTGGATGCTCCTTCCTTCACGAAGGATGTGGTTATGGTCCAGTGCTACAGCCCAGCACTGGTGCTTTGGGCACTGTCACTGACTGTACTGCCAGTATTGTTTCGGTGGGTCTGCAAGTCAGATGCAGCCTGGAGGCACCCCCATTGCTAATACAATCTTCACTTCTGTATGAACTGCAAATTGCTAGCTTATGCTCTGAGTTTTCTGGTTTTGCTTGTGTTTCTACACAAATTAATTTTATGGCCAAGATGCTCCTTGGTCTTGAAAATGGAACAAATGTATAGGAAAGTTATACTCTCATTTGGCACGCAATGCCCATACACTCTCTTTATGGTTTTTGAAAGACTTTCAAAAATACTAATGTTTCCATACATCTCTCCTGAGTTATACCGTATTTTCTGTTCTTTACATCTCCGTACACTCTGTGTTAAAAAACCAAATAAACACAAAGAAAACTGCCTAAAAAGATACAGAAAACCAGCAAAAAGTACAAGACACTAAAATAAGATCATTTTATGGAAATGGAGCAAAGATGCCACAGTAAAATCCAGAACAGAGGAAATGACCTTTGTTGTCAGAATAAAAGTTAGTCTTCCACAGTATACAGACTGGCAAGGACAGTGCATAATACAAGAGAGATACGATTTATGCTTCCATGTACCAAGCACAATATTAGAACTCTGTAGTTTAAAAAGGAGTGACTGATTATTGACTTTTGTTCAGCTCCCTAGAATGAATGACATTCTAGTACTATACATACGTGCTACTGGGTTACAGTAGTTCTTCCAGTATCAAAGATAGTGAGCTTAGGTAAGATTCAGAGCATATGAAGTGAGAAGAAACTGCCAAACCCCCAAACATTTCCCATTTAATTTTGCACCTAGATCCAGACCAGATATGGAGGGACACCATGCACACTTAAAACAGCATTAAAGAAGATTGAAAAAGCACACTCTGGTTCTGTGTAGGTGGTGTTAAGACTCTGTAAATCTCTTATTCAAAAGCCGTAGCAGATATTTCCATTATCGCCTAAGATTCCTGGACTTGAGTCTAATAACATTAAAAAATATTAAATTAAAAATTACCTTGTTAAAGCTTTGAATTTGAACAGCAACTTTCTAGTTTAAAACTGTACTTGTATTAGCAGTTTTCCACCGTTCTTCAGAGCAGCAGTGTAACAAACTTACATGCATCCAGCTGTGGAGGTTGCACAGATCACAATCCTTCATTGTAAAAGCACTGTGACTACAGAGAGACAAAAGCTGCCTCTTACAAAGTGGTGTGCACCCCACAGCTCATGATGCATGATGGGTTAAAACTACCGCTGCTGCTGAGTTTCATCTGCATGCCATGTTGGATGGTTTTGGTCCTTAACTAACAGTCGGGGTGTGCCCCTTTTTCTCAAGCCAGCTGTGACAACGACAGCCAACCCAACCAACACCACTTCTAAACACAGTCATGTTTGGAAGAGCTCCAGTTATTATTACCATGGCACAGAATTTACTCTCTTAATCAGGCAGGGTACCTTTAGACTCAGACAGCACATAATAAACCCACGTTCAGACACCAATTTACGTATCTTGGGTCTCCCTATTCTATGTATTTCCTTGAAATGGTCTTACAAACTTCAAATTACAGTCACATGCATAGCCTTGCATTTTGAAAGGCAACAGATGTCTGGGCTTTGGCCCATCTCCCCGTGTTTGATCAGTAGCTGGAAATTGAAAGTACCACCCTTTTGGAATCCCCATGATATAATGTAACTAAGCAGAGTATCACAAATTCTGCTAGAAAATCTACTTGTGCATCAAAATTGTATAACCAACTTTCATGAGTCATAATAGATTAACAAGATACACAGCAGCTCAATTTATTCCCCAATTGCAAAACTAAATTCAATCCTTTGGGCTTGCAATGTGAAATAGACATGTGAGCTTTTCCCTTTTGTTATTAAGTTTTGTATAGATGTTATACTTCATTTATAACTGAAGTGCTCTATTTGCATTTCAGCTGCATTTCCCTTCAGCCCATGCATCCCATTTTAAAATAAATACACAGCCCTTGCTTCTTTATTCAATCTTCCATACAAAACTGCTGGATTCACAACCATGTTCCATGTACTTTCTATTGCATCAACTGCAGACAATACTTTAAACTCAGTTTTAAAAATAAAATAATCATAAGCCAAAGAGACAATGTAAATTTAGCATCACTTACCTTTATTTTCTTGTAACCTTATGTTTTGTTTATATTTCATCACTGTTATCAAACACCTCATTCTTCAAACATAAGCATGCTAAGTGTATTAGTACAGAGAACAGAATTACTTTGGTACTACCAACTCTACCAAAGAAAGAAGAATTCACAAGGCATGCTTAGCATCTTGTTATACAGGTGCCACAGATTCTTAAGTATCATCATGAGTTAATGGATTTATTCTATGCTTTCCTCTCAAGAAAGAAAGTATTTAGTTTTCAGCAGCAAGTTTAGTTTTCAGAAAACCAAGGCTAGAAAGCCAAATCTGTTGTTAATCGCAGGAGCCACTTTTTTTTAAATATAAATAAATCCTACCTTTTGATAAACCTGAATGACATGTTTCTAAAAGAAATTAAGCCAAAATAATAATTAACAAAAAGTTTGTACAAAATAAATTGAAAAAGCCATTTAGAGTGAAACATGCAAAAAGATCTCATTTAAAATGCACAATGAAATTACACTCCAATACAGTCTAAGATTAGGCAGATGATTTAGGGTCTGAAGAATGAAACTCTTAGTGTTGCTACTTAATTACAAACTTAATTTTTCTGGGAAATATGCCACCAGTAGTTATAATGAATTAAAATACACATCAGTGTAAAAACACTTCAAAACTCACTCTGAAAGGTCACACAAAAATGTTTGGATTTTCTTCATGTATTTCAAATACAAAGTAAAAAAAATCAGTAACTCTGTTATAATCTGATTATCTTCAGAGTTAGATTCCTTCCTTCTTTCTTAACGTTAGGTCAGCCATGTTGTGCCAAAAACTGCCTTCGATATTTAGTTAACTTAGTGGTAGAAGCTGTAACAATTGCCTACAACAGAGCATAAATAGCTCATAATCAAAAGGATTATGATTCCCCATAGAGAATGCCAGAATAAATCAAGAGTTTTTACTTTTTAAAAAAATTTATTTAAAGACAAAAAAATATAAGCGTGTCCTTCCATGCCAGTATTCACCTCCTAGTAGTCTGTACACCACCTAGTATAACAGAGCCTCAGCTGTAAGAGGTCTTTCAAGTACAAACTCAGCCATCTGTAGCAGTGCTATTGTGTTACAACCACATGTTACTTAAGCCCAGATGGATTTTAAACTACTGTCAAAAACAGCAGGGAAAAAAACTTCAAGAAAACCACATTGCACTGTACCAGCTGAAACTCAGGGGTAACGATATAAGTCTGAATGCTGCCTGAACAACTGAGTGAAAAGCAAGTTCACAGTTTGAGCATTCACATTTGGAATGTCAGATGGAAAATTAACCAAAGATATTACAAACAAAAGTACAGAAAGAAAGATGTGCCAAAAGGATGTGTCTGAATAAGGTTTCATTTGACAAAAAGCAGATGACTTAATTATTTAAAAAAAGTTCAAATCAATCATTTATCTCTCTCAACTGAAAAAAAGGAGGGGGGGAGTTGACTTTCACACAGCACAGTATTTCCTAGAGAAGTGTTAGCTGACAGAGCTCAGGAGTGTAAAATGCTTACAAAAGGCTAGGTTGTCACATTTTTAAAAACTTTTTTTTCACAGAAAAAGTCTAAATTTTTAAAGAAATTCACTCTAAATTGAAATGAGTCAGTTGTGGAAAAACTAGAGAGTGTGACTTAGCATTATGTTGTGACTGGGAGACTATGACAAGGATGCTGAGAGGGGGGCATGTATAGTCACAGAACAGACAGGAAAGAAATGCCTCGGTGCTGGTGTGATATAAGCCTAACACAAAAGCACACAGGCCAGGATCAGAGTGATATATTCCAAAAAATTTCATGATGAGGAAGGTACAAAAGCATGGAGATTATCTCAAGGAAAAGATAAACAAATCTTCGCTTCTGCAAACACAAGTTATGCATGTCAGAGTGGTCTGAAGTATATGGGTTTGTGAACTGACATGTTTTAAATATAGAAGGAAAATAGGTGGCTTTCACTTTTAGGCTCTGTAGAAGCTAATTTAGATCATACATGGATTTAGAACTAGAAGTCCAATTAGAATAGAAACTGTCTGGGCAGGAACAACACCTGCTTAAGCTAGGCTTTGGCTAGACCAACACACCTTCTTCACACTAGAAACCAGAATCTTCACATGAACTAAAGGTCAAAACAGGAGTAAATTTTTCAAGGTTTGACCAGACTCCTTGTGTAGACTGAAACCAGAGTGCTGCCATTAATTTAGGATGATCCATACTAGCACTACTCCCAACAGGAGCTTGTGTCTCTTGCCCCTGCCCTTTCACTTACGATATTTCTATTCACGTGTTGCCAGCAAGATTATTCTGGAAACTCCGCCAGCCTACGTGACTGCAAAACACAACCTGAACTTCTAAAGCTGCACTAAATATCAGGACTATGATCCCAGTTTATTCTGTGTACTGAGACCATGCAGTCAGAGTGAGCAGCTTTTGAACAGAGCTGCAACACTTCAGCTCTGCAGCATTTGTATCTTGTAGATGAGGATGAAGAGCATGGAAGAAACAGCACAGACCAAACCGCTTCACTTTTTGTCCCATTTGATTCAGCCGCTAAAACCAAATGGCTTCTGTAACTAAAAAACTACGAAAAAATCATGTCAGTGTATTTGAAGTTGTAGAAATTAAGGCATTGAAATGTGGACAAAACCACCTAGGCAATGAACTAGAAGGTATTTCCACAAAAGGGGAACGTGGCATGACTGTTTTAGGAGGCTTACCTTCTTGTTAGTTTTGAAGTTAGCTTGCTGAAGAGGTTAGTGGAACCCCTGGTCCGCGCCTGGGAGAGCGGCGTCGCCTCGTGGGACAGGCTGGGGGAGGCGGGCGGCCCATTGTAGGTGGCGGTGCGGCGCTCCCGGAGCTGCCCGTGGAAGGTGCTGCGGCTGGCGGTGCCGCGCGGGAAGCGGATGCGGTCCGGCGTGGTGGCGCTGCTGATGCTGTGCGTGGAGGCCACAGGGGTCCTCTGGTCAGGAATAGTGCTAGGGCAGAAAACAGAACAGAAGCTACAACTTCCTCACTGAAGCACCACGGCTTCTGCAGGAAACACAAAAGACTACGTTCTACAGTAAAGCAAAAGCAGACACTTTTATATAGGCCAAGGCTGGAAACCAACATTACAGCACTGTATGAAACCAAAACTTGTAATAAGTTAGGATTAAAAGGCTGCCGAAACAGAAACCTACACAAGCAGAAAAATGCAACAGGCGTATCCTGGAAAAAACCAGATAAACTAGGCATACAGTGTCTCACTGAGAAGACTGATAAAAGAATAGATGAGTAAAGTTTCCTCCCAGGAAAGAGAAGCAATAAGTAACTTTAGTGTCTCTCCCTCCACATTCTCTATACAAGTCTTTGAAAATCTTGCTAATTTGAAAGTATTCTACACAAAATTCTCTACAAGCAAACCGCTCCAAGGAGTGAAGTCCTTCAGGATACATAGTTAAAGTCTCCCACAAACTTTTGACAATGGGGAACGTCCAATACTCCTAACACTAGGAAAAAAATTTAAGGTTCATTACTGCAGGATTATGTCACAGACAGCCTGACACACCACAAGACAAATGTAAACAATACTAAAAAAAATGAGGAAACACACATCTTGTGGGCAATATATACTAGAACAATCTAGCACTAAAATTCCACAGCACAAAGTTAAGAAGCAGTGGGTATAAGTTAGTTTCACAACGATTTCAGGTTCTTACATAGGCCTGAAGTTATCTGCGCCATTGTCTATTGGAGGCAACATCATCTTCGTGTGCACAGAGGCTGACATGGACATCGACTTCTGATGTCGCAGCCGAACACTGGAGAAGGATGTAGTACAAACTGAAGCTGGGCTAGCTGCGTAAGCGAACATTTCTGTCAGGCTGGGAGGGGGTTTGGGTTCAGGCAGAGGCAGAAAGAAGAGCATGATGGACCAACAACAAACTACTGCATAGAAAATAAAAAAGCAAACTTTTCCTTCTATTAACTGATTAATCAAAGAACACAAACTCTAAACAGCCCTCTTCTATATAAACAGCAGTAACTACCCTACGCTCCCCTTAAAAAGCATCCTTACTATAGCACTTGACATCTGAAGTAATCATTCTCTTACCATTAGCATTAGTGGGCAGCAACACCTTCCTTGACGTACAGAACCCAACTAACTCAAGTGTTCTGCACCACAGCACTAGTATAAAGCACTGATGTAGCTCATATTGGTAATAACATTTAAAAAAGCATTAAAAAACCCACCAATTGCACTTTCCAGAAGACTGATGATAGCTCCGCTACCACAGTGAAACACTTTGTTTTCAGAATGTGTCCGTGTTAAAAGAAATCAGCATAAGTTGGACAAGCTGTCCAATCTCAATCTACATCTGGTAACTGAGGGACTTCACAGGCACAACTGAAAACAACATCATGATCTTTAACAAGCCCAGAGAAGTCCAAACAAAAAGGCTGGTATTAATCAACCTGTACATATAAGAGACTATACGTAACGCTCGGTGTTGTCTGAAGAAAGAGGTGTAACTGCTGAAGAGTTTCTCATGCTGCCTGGCCACAAACCTTTGATTGTTCAAATCACCATTCAGGCTTTGAAGGAAGGTATATACTGCTGTCTTAGCAGAATGGCCAGTAAGCTGCCAGCTGTATAACATGGTTAAAAGCATGAGCACGAAATCTTTCTTTCTTTGGGCAAAAATATTCTTTTCAGCCTTCGCATTACCTAGTAATGGTAAGGATAGAAGAAAACCAAGAGGCTATGAAATGTATTGGGCCTCTCAAGCCATAACACCTTATCCCATTCAGCTTAAGTCTGCTTCAGAAGTACAGCAATTGTAATACAGAAATATTGCTCAAGGTTAAGAAGTCAGGAACTGGCAGTGACAGTTCCATGACATTGTGTGTTTAATTTCAAGATACTTCATGGTTACACATACTAAAATTGCAGTCCTGTTATCTCATTTTGGTATGTCAGACTTCGGAGAGGAGAATGCTAGTCTAGCAACAAAAGTATTAGCTGACCCACTTCTCAGGCTCAGCTTCCAAAGCACTAGTATTAAACATCTCTCAGCTCAGACACAAGAACTGCTAGCCAGAATGGTTAGCAAAACATACTTCTTTTTGGTTTTTAACTTTTCAGAAACTAAAAAAATCTTCATCTGAGTCATGCATGCATCTCTTTACAATGCTGATCCAGAAGGATGCCAACTACAAGTACTACAGTGAAGCCTGCAACACAGCTCAACTTTTACATTACCCCAGGGTATTAAGAAATTGTAAGGAAATGAACGTTCATCAAACCAATACCCGAAAGTCAAGGAATCCCTAAATAATTGCTCAGCCTCTCAAACACTTGTGGTTCCTTTCCTCTCAATTATTTGCAAAAGATAAAGGAGAAAGAATCCGGTGTCACTACTCATTAGATCTAAGTTTTACTTAGTCATCTGCCTCCAAAGATGTGATGGCTGAAAGTATCAACAGGGTACACCAGAGTACATATTAAAGCATTTTTATCTCTTCCTCGGAAGCTTTGCTGAAGATCAGCTTCCTTGGATTACAAGCCTGGGAACACAGAAACAGTGAGCTAACATTCACCAATTAGTGCCAAGGCTTATTAAAAATATGAGGCTGTTGCTTTAAATAATTTGTGCTACAAATGATTTAAAGCAATTGCCTATCATTATGAAGAGTGTTTCATGAGTACCCAAATGCATTAATGCTCATGCTTTGGAGGAAAGCCAACAGTTATCTCCAGCAGAATGCCTGTGTCAGCGACACAATGTGTTAAAGTAGGGATGTGAGACTTGAAAACTCTTTGCTTCTATCAGTCTGGCATGGGGTCTTCAGGACTACTTTCTCCAACATCAAGTCAGCTAGCTGCCTGTCGATTCTTCAGCATTTGCATACCTTCTCAGAATTCCATGTGCAAGATAAAAACAGAAGAAGCAACATTTTAGCACTTCTCTACAGAAAGAATTGAGATTTTAAAATGTGTGCATCTTGCCTATTAAGGCAAGCCTCTCAAGCTTCCACCGGTCTCGGACAGGATCTGACTGGCTATGAAAAAGCTACAATTTAATCTGTAACAAATTGTTTATAGTAGTTACTCCTGCCATTAACAACTGCCACCAACAGACATTCTAGAAGCACAAAAAGCATTTTTAACAAAACCTGATTTATACAAAGCCCAGGTTCTACTTCAGATCTCGCTTCACAAAAGAAAAACCATTACAACTTTCTACAGTTATTTTCTGCCAAGTTGAGAGTACATTAAAATTAGAGATAATACAGAAGCACCTGAAGGCAGGCAGAAATCATTCTAAAGAGCTAGTCCCATCAACAGCCATGTTGATTTGGCCTTCATTAAAGGTCCCTACATTTCATGGGATGAGACAAGCCTTTGCCCAATTACAGCAACAAAACATTCAGATGTAAATTCTGAATTCTGTGCCAAACCATAGTAATTATGAAACTGGGCCAAAATGAAGGTGCAGTTTAGTGTTGAAGCATTTCAGACAATGAGAAGTCTCCAACTGTAAAACAATTAGCAACACATTCTCATTCTTTTCTCATTTTACAGAGAGTAACGAACGTAGTAATCAAAGATACGCTATAAAAGCTAAAGAGATTTTATTCCTGAAAGTGAAATATAAATGTCCAGACATTTAGCTCAAAGTTTGCAGGATAAGCAGATGACATTTGGATACCATATTGCCAATAAAAGGTGAATTATATAAGGATAACCAATTATGGATAGAAAATAGAATTCACATAGCTGCCAAGTACTACTCAATGTTAACTTTGAACTCAATGTTCATACGTGACAAACCAGACAGACAGCAGTTTGCTGAGAAACAAAGCTGGGGAAAAAAATAACTTCGTAAGACATCCCCTCAGGAGCATGAATTTACTCCTAAATTAAGGGGACATTTGAATCTCAAGCACTCCTAGTAAATAGCAGCTAGTAACTTTTTAAAACATATAAAGAAATTGTAGATGAGGTATTGCAAAGACAGTTTAAGATGAACAAAAATTAAACCAAAAAATTTAATTAATCAAATCTGATCAAAACTATTTTGGACAGAAAGATTAGCTTTTCAAAGACAGTTTGGAATTTTTTTTTTTTTAAAAAGCTCTTAAAGTACCAAATCAAAGAAAGGATGGTAAGCTTTAATCTCAACTGGGTAACAGTAGCAGGGACTAACCAATGAAGGCTGAGGCAGACACACTAAGAGCCAGTACCAAAGAGCTGTGCTGTACTTCACAAGACAGTTGACTGCAGGCCCAGCTGGCCAACTAGACTTTTGGCAATCTTCAGATTTCAAATTTACACTTGACTTTTTCCTTAACCTCTTTCAGTTTGCAGAAAGCTAGGAGGAAGAGACGGTCAAAATCATGTTTTTTATCCATAGGCTCCAGGATTAAAACAAGGGACAGACTTTCCATTTGACATTGCAACATCATCACTCCTCCTCATAAACTACCAAAAGAAAGGGGGGAAATTCTGTGCAAAAAACATCAGATCTTTTAATTTCAACACAAGCTAGAAGACAAGTATTCTCTTCCCACCCTTTACAATACATCATAAAAGTAGGATGGGTTGGAGAAAATTGGGAAGAACAGGAAGAAGTACACATTACTCCAAGCTTAAGCATTTTTATTAAGTACTAGCTATCTGGGCACTCTCCTGGCAACAGTCAACTACTTAATTGTTGCCAGCTTTTGAGACCAGTAAAACTCTGTGAAGAACTGTTGTTTGGAACTTAAAATACCTCAGCCAGCCAGGAAATCTGGTGGTATTCTTCACGAGGACTACTCTCTACCCAATGTCTATATTCACTATTGTATCTATTTTCTACAGGTCTCCTCGGTCTTTGGTACACCAGGAAGGATGGTACTAAACGTGGCTCTGGTGCTAACATGTGAACCAGTTAGCTCCCAATTCCATTGCATGCTCCACTCAGGCTTCCATTCAGTAAAGAAGGAGGAAACCTATTACTTCTCTGACTGTGTTCACTCAGAATGTGTAGATATCAGTCTGTATGACTTCTGTAACTACTGTGAAGCAATTAAACTACAAGAATATCAGCAAGGAATGTTATTAGTCCAAGACAATGGCCCATTTCAACTTTGCTCACAAAAAATTTACTTTCTCCCAGAGACTCTGTAGAAAAGATACTCCAAATAATCCCAAAGTACAGTTTATAGTGAAATGTAAGAAGAGAATGGCCCAAGAGAGATGGACTTTGTAGTCTGATGCTAAACAAGCCTCTTCTGCAAGTGTATGTTGTTTAGACACAGGTGTTAACAACAGATTTAAGATGAAGGCTGTTACATATATGACATGTATTTAACCAGAAATTAGGAACTTATTTTTACATTCTAAGTATAAAATACCCAACATACTTACAGATGCTTCATAACCAAAGATCTGTACTCACCTTTCATTAAGAGTTACACTAGAACATTACTGATTTTTATATTAGGCATTACAATTTTTTTGGAAATGTGAAGACAAGGGACACACACCATATGAAGACATCTCATATACCTGTTTTCCTTGCCATTTTGTATCACTGAATGCCTATCAGCAGTGGTTCTTTCACTACAAACATATGTGTTGCGCCGTGTCATTGCTCCGGGGGCAGTATTATTCTACAAATTAAAAAACACAAGCTTGTTATTCCCCATAAAAGGCT
Source organism: Merops nubicus (assembly GCF_000691845.1). NCBI lineage: Eukaryota > Metazoa > Chordata > Aves > Coraciiformes > Meropidae > Merops > Merops nubicus. Next base: position 32,861 of record NW_008627578.1, read on the forward strand.
TTTCAGGGGTTAAGTCTACATATAATTGAAGGCTGTTTTACTTCACGCTACTTCTACACAGCTATAAATCTTACAATAATTAAGTTAATATACAAACACCTTCCAGTATTTTTAATAATGGAATCAGAAAAAACAATTCTAACAAGTTGTTCTTGCATTTCATGTTGATGGTTCAAAATGAATATCGCTATAAAGTCTTTAGCCATGTTCTGAATTACAAATTCTCAGCATTTATAGTGTCCATCTACCTCTGCATAGTCTAATGTCTTTATAGCCCATTTTTAAAATACTTTACCACTTGCAGACTGCAGCATTTTCCTGTAAGTTAAAATCATCCCCTTAAACCAGATAGGAAAAGCAAAGACTTAAGAAACAAATGTGGTAAAATTCAGTGGGAAGGTAAACATGGACTTTTAAATATTAAAATATGACAAACACCAGGCAAGTTTTAAAACCAGGGAAGAATAAGTCAAATTAAAAAGACAAATCTCTAGAGAATTTTAATAAGACGCTTCTAAAAATATACATTTAAATACAAACAGAATACATCGAGGACAAGAGAGCCAGGGGAACTTAAACTACAGACCTTACTTTAGAGGGGAGAAAAGAAATAGAATTACTTTGCCTCTGTCTTTACAGAGAAAGAGGGTGGAGATATGCCCAAGTTGGCGGTCAATTTTCCAGGAGCGACTGAGAAGCTAGGTAATTCACAGATAACAGAATTATACAGTGTTAGATGCAATTGCTGTAGGAAAAGCATGGTGGTCCAAATAAACATGCACCCCCAGGTTGTAGAGGAAGCCGGCAAGCCTTATTTTTTTTCTCCCCACCCCAAGAACATAACACAGGAAACTGCATATGGTTGAAAAGTGGAAAAAACCTTTAAAAATTCTCTTTAAAGAAAAAGGATCACGGGGCAAAGCAGGAAGCAAAATAGGCTACTAATTTTAACATGACTGCTGGGGAAAGTCTTGGAGGAGGCTAGCTTAAGGGAATGACTGGTCAGCACCTGGATAAGCACATGTCGAGTAAGGATGGCCACTAAGAATCAGGCAGGGGACTTCATGCTCAACTAACCTTTTGGAGTTCTTTGAAGAATTACTGCTATGATAGACAAGGGAAATTCAGTGGATTTTAAAAATAGCATTAAGAAAAGGTTTCACATAAATGGTCACAGCAGAGAATCATGGGAAGAAGGATAAAAAAAAAAAGCAAAAACTAGTCCAAAGCACAAAAGGAGAGTAGCCAAACCTTTTTTGTTTCCAAACCTGAAACAAAACTGTTAAAGTGTAGTATTCTCAACAACCACGATAAGCTTCTCCAATGCCTTAAGGCAAAATTCTTGCTATACGAGGAGGCTCAAGCAACACAATCCCTGAGCTGCACATTTAACAAGGAAGCCATCTTATCTGTTTGAAAGTCTGCTAACCTGTCATACATCTTTGTATGGATGACATACAAAATGGAAAAGAAAACTGCACAACCACCTGGTTCTAAAAAGTACAAAGAGTATCAAGAGTATTTTAGACTAGTGGAACTATTAATTTATATCATAAGATGTATGTAGTTGTCTCAAGTGGTCTCAAGTATTCTTCACTGGATATTTCTCAGGTATTAGGTATGTGTCAAGTATCAGCAGAAGTCCTCCTGGCCTTTTCCTTGTACTTTATTCCTTATGCACCCCTTGTCTTCAAGGGATAAAGACAAATTATTAAAAAAACAAAACAAAACAAAAAAAACACCACACAAAACAAAACCTAACAAAAACCTTGATTCTTCCACTTCCCTCTGACATTTGTCATTGTGAAAACTCCCCTCTCTATACTAAACTGCTAGCAATGAAACTCTGAACCTAGTGTCAAGTTTTGTTTGTGTTCCTGAGAGGTCATGTTGTGCAAGACACATGGTACACTGGAGTATTGTACATTACTATTTGCATAGCATTGTGTTCTGTGGTCCTGAACACAGAGAATGAAACACCTAGAATTCAGACTGTTTTTCTGTTGGGAAATACAGACAACAATGGGTGGCTTCCTTCTCTGCACCTGCTTCCTTAGAATATTAAATATTTATATCCCTTGAGAAGCAACCACAAACATTAAAACGTCCTGTAATGTTGCACATCCAGAAAGACAAGACAACAATCTCTCCACTGGACCAAACTTTAAAGACCACACATTTTCAGGTTTGGGAGTGGACAAGTTTTGGATTCTTATCTGAAACTGGAGGACTCTAGAGATGCACTTTCCGAGCTCATTCTGGATTGCAAAGACATGTTTAGTATATACTGTTTTCTGTTTGGCTCAGATTTCAGAGGTCATGAGAGAAGATTTAAGCTAAGAAGACTTCAAGCTTTCGGATTTCTGTTTTAGCAAGAACACAGTCTTGGTACAGTCTTTACAATTTTTGGTGAACAACCTTTCATGATTATCAAGGAAGCTCTTCAGCTATGACTCTTTTCACAGGTTCACAGATGCACAGCAGAGGAAGCCTGAAACTGGTGTCAACAGCACCACACTCCCCAAGGGAATGACAGCTCCTAGGGTTAGGGTTAGCTGTGTGCCAGTTCAACTCCATGGCATCATCTGCCTTCTTCACAGAATGTGCCGACACTGCAGAAGCACACGTTGAGACTTCTGAGCATGTGCACAAAGTCCAATCCCAGCACAAAGGATGAATTTGTGCTACAGAGCCCTCCTCTTTTCGTAAAGAGTCCTGCACCCCCTGCTTAGGTAGGCTGTTTTCACATTAAGAGCCACCAAGGTGAGAACTGATTAAAAACTTTCAAAGAATTAGCTTCTGATTTGCCATAATGAACCAATCTATTTACTTAAGAACACTAGTATGCTTTTTGATCCTATATTATTTTCCAACCATACCATCTATTCTCCTCTTCTAGTTTTCTTAAAGCTATGCTAAGAGCTCTGGGGCAGCCTTATTACAAACATCGAGGAAAAATTCAAAGCTATGACTAATAAACAAGGAGTTATCAAAAAAAAAAAAAAAAAAGGAGTTAGTAGTTGCTGCTAACTATGCAACTTCTTTAGCACGTTTTTTGTTATTAATTTGGTATTTGCCCAATGAATTTGAAGATTTTTGATATGCACTTGTTCAGCTTGCAGAACTATTTAGTTTGCAAGAGTTTAAACTCTCTATCAACTTTAGAAGTACAGCTTGGAGCCTCTTACTCCAACCCCAGACATAGCTATCTGCTCTACAAGCAAAACTCTTATTCTTAAGTGCTTGCTTGTATGGTTTCCTATTTACTAAGAGGCACACAGCTGGCTAAGGGTCTCCAGCCAGGACCCATTCTACTACTTTTATTATATCTGTTTTTAAACAGATTTTTTTGTCTCTTCAGTGATTTTCTCATCATATTACTGATTTTAGGACTTAAGTGAGAACACAAACTCCCTCCACCTCAACTTTTTTTCAACTTCCGGACAATATGGTAACTGCAACATCCTTTTTATTTCCTTCTAGATGCATGCCAATACTATAGGAAACAAAGCTCCCTACAGTTCTAGGAACTCTGCAAAAAAGTCAGTGCTTCCCTCCATCCCCAACAGCCAGAAAGCAAAAGACTAATCTTTAGTCGGGGAGGGAAGGGAACTGACATGAAGAGCTATTAACAGAGACAATTTTGAACACTAATTGAGTGACATCACATCTGATTCTATGTTCACTACCTTATACCATTGCTTGTAAAAGATCAGTTGCATCAGCTGCACACTGAATCAGAAGAGAGCAGTATCCCATGGATATGAGCTCAATTTTATCTCATCTACAGTAGTACGAAACTTGAAGTAAGACTACTGGAAAAAATTGCCAGGATTTGGAAGTGGTGTAGAATAGCAGATCAAAATACTAAAAGATGGTGAATGTAAAGTATGTTTTAACTGTGATGCAAAGAGCTTGAATAAGTACCACACAATACTGAGCAAAGTGCATTATAGGATAATCAAATTAGCTTTGTCCTACCATTTTAAGACTCAGTAGAGAAGAACTGTCTTGCAAGAAGGAACAAAATCTGAATGGTTTCTGGACTGAACAAAAATGCAGAGAAAGAGCAGGGGACCTCAAATGTCAGAAAAGAAATCAGGAAAAATCCTGAGCTCTTGTTCACATTTATGAATAACAGCTGCTGCAGTAGAAGACATGCCTTTCCAAGGAATCTCTTTGACACTAGCCAAGTGGCAATACAGACCCAATCAAGTAAAACAAATCTTATTTTACTTTTGTTTCAGACTGTCAAAAAGCTGTAAGCTCAGGAAGTTCTGTTCCCATTTGTTCTAAGCAATGGTGCCGAGTATATGACAAAATATGATAGCTTTGTGGGATAAGTTTTTAAAAAAAAAAAAAAAAAAAAAATCACTCAATTGCAAGTTGAATATAGAACTGGCAAGTTATTTCTTCTAAAGAGAAGGAAGTTTGATACAAAATCCCAAAGTTTTAGATATTATATGTGAGTTATGTGAAAACAGATTTCCAAATCTGCCTCAGAGGGAGGCACCAGAGTATGGAAGTTAAAGCCAAACTGAACAAAATATTTTTTTTGGCACACTGCCTTCTGCTAGACCCTGTAAATTCACTAGTTATGCACCTCAGTGTGTTTTTCTCTGTTGTTGTTGAGGTTTAGAGATAGGAGTGGGAAACCCACAAGGATGAAAGCCAGGCATGCTGCTTCTGAATAGAGGCTGAAGTACACCTTTCAGCAGCTTTTAGAGCAACATTTCTTTAGTAATCTTAATACATGTAACTATGATTTGAACTAGCCTGTTTGTGGACAAAGATTAGGTGGCTCCTTAGACACATGAATCTATAAAACAAGAAAAACAGATTTCATTCTTCTCTACAGAGACCACATAAGGATAGTTGGTGATACTAGACACAACTCATGAAATTTCAGGGGACAGCCTTTGGGTTCAGGTTTTTTCTTTTTTTTTTTTTTAATGACCTTTTAAACATCCAAATTATGTCTGTTCACTAACAGCTACTAGTGCTAATTATTAATACCTACTAACTACTTCAGGAATATTAAGTAGTAATTTGAGTAGCTGACAGCAGGGGAAAACAAAGGCAACAGTATGAGATACCTACATTAACTCTTGATAAATGAAAAGTATTTTCAGCACCACTGATACATCACAGGTTTAACACTTTTTCACCCCTCAAAAACATTTCATGGTTTTAATAAATAAGCATTTCTACTTACACTAGGAGCAGCCGAACTTTTCTTACGTTCAGGAATATCAGCCTTATTGGGATTGCTGGCGTTTCCAAGCATTGGACTAGGTGGTGCAATTCCTCTTCCTCCAACAGCACTATTGCTGGTTTTTCTTGACTGAATTCCTTCCTCTTTGAGGTCACTGTCTGTAGTACTAGTCTGACTTCTTTTGGGATATGCCACCACTGAGGGGATAGATGGTCCAGCTGAAAAAACAAACAAAAGAAATAGGAAAAGGATTTTTCTTTTCAGAAGTTCAGGAGCTGTTTTTCACTACAATATAAATGTATTCATGCATGAGAATCAAAACAACACACACTAGGAATTAGAGTTGCAAAAAAGTAAGTATTTAAGTTATCTAAATGCATGTGTTTCAGAAGACAACAAAATATTGTGAAAACCAAAAACAATTCCAGGTGGATATACTTCTTATTTCCATGAAAGAAGTATGAATTTCATGGAGGCTTCTGGTGTTTTGAATACTGACACTGGTCTGGCTTCTCAAGTTAAATTTGGCTTTGTCATCTTAAAACACTTAACAAGTAACTGACTCATTCAAACCAGAGAGTCCTTCACTAGCACAAAGCTGGCACATGCTGCTCAAGCCAATTTCTGATAAAACCAGGCTCCCAAGGCAGGTACCTCGTAACACAACTCTGGACCACCAGCTGTGTTAATGGCTGGCGGGCTCCACTCCTGGAACAGCCCAGAAAAAGCAGCAGTTTGCCAGCAGCCTCCCCAGGCATGCCAGGAGCAGGAAACTGCCAAACACTTGAGAATGAGGCAGTCCCTTCAACAGTCCCCTCCAGCTCCCTCTTGCTTTAATAGGTTTCTGGACACAGGAAAGGCTTTGAGGATGTCAGGATTGTTTTCTGCCATCTCAGTTACGCCTCCTCAGAAGGATGCATCAAGATATATCAACTTTGTAGTTAGTGTTTTAGTGACAGTTAATCAGAAAGCATATATCTACACACACATAAAATATATTTTACGTATATACAGAAGACATAAATACATTATATACATATGTTTGGGTTAGAACTAAGTGATCTTTAAGGTACCTTCCAATCCAAACCATTCCATGATTCTTTAATATATATATATATAAAAGCATCACAAAACACAGTAACTGCCATCCCAGGAAGATTCACCAAGTAATGCAACCTCCAAATGCCCCTGAGATATTTAAGAATTAAGCAGACCTAAACAGAGACTGCTTCTATGAGTTAGAGTCTGAACAGGAAAACATTTAAGATATTTAGAGAATCCTAAGCTACCATCTCAGACACTCATTAAGCAGTAGAGTTCGAAGTTTGTCTAAGTTACTGCTCTTCAGAAATTCAATTCTTGCAAGATAATCAAGTGACACTACCCTCAGGATACAGGAAACGAGAAATATTGGCAAGCTGACATTTCTTCCAAGTTTTAGACACAAGCTGACCTACTAGCATCAAAAGAAAACAAAAGCTGAGCAGACATACAAGAGCATGGGGGAGGAGTGCTGTGCTGTTCATGAAAAAGAGGGTTGCAAAATTGTCTTCAATTTGTGCAACAAGACTTTCCCAGCACATTCAGGAATGGAAGGGCCAACACAAGGCAGAGTAAAACTAAGCTGGTGTACTCACCATTCCTCCAGAAGATGTTTTTGAAGGTTTTACAACAAAACTAATTTTAAAATAATATTAGTTATGCAGTAAACCATTTAACCACCATGCTGTGAGCTACACTGTGGTCACACTTCCTGCCTTTGGCAGATGAAGACAATATCAGAAACGGAACAGAACTGTAAGCCACTGTACTCTGCAACACTGAGAATGAGAACTGCTCACCGTGATCACTGTACCGCCGCTGTTTCTGGCTAGAAGATATGCTTCTCTGAACTTTGTGATGAGGAGATTGTCCAGTGCTATTGTTAAGATCACTACTTGGCCTAACCTTGGCAAGTGAAAGATTGCTGCTGGAGCTTGAATCACTTGCATCCAACTACAATACAAATGAGAATATTAAAACAAGGAGTTCAGACAAAACATCATAAATATCCACCACATTATGGGAGCAGAAGGAAGATGGCTCTGGTACATTGGAAATACTGTGACAGTAAGGAAGTTATTTAGAGGCCTCAACTTCTTAGATTCTTGTGCAACTGTCTTAGGTAAAACTCAGCTGAATCTGCAGCTCCTGAAAGGACAATCAGATAAAATCCATCTCTACTTTCAGTACTCTCTCCTAAGATTTTAACAAGAAGAGAGGATACATTTCTTAGAAGCCACCACGCTAACTCCTCCAGCAGAGGAATCAAGAGAAGCTTACTGACACAGAGCCCTCTCAGCATCATATGGAGAGGCAATCTACAATGCAAGAACTTTATTAGGTTGACTGGTCCTGATTCTTGGTTCTCATAATATATATTTACAGCTGGCACATTCCTGACTAGACAGGACAGCAACTGGCATACAAAGTCCTTCACAGAAGTAACTGCTGAGCAAGCAGGGTGGTTTTGAGGAGCCTAAAGGCAAGAGTTTACTGACTCAGATCAGGGTGAAAACAAACACAGCATCATTTGGACAGCTGACACTGATTAGAATAATGTAATTTTAAGTGTAATGGACTTCTGTGCATGAATGCAATGCCCATAGTTACTGACGATTTCTAACCTAGCTTAAGGACACTTTCTAATTCCTTTGTTTCTTTGCATTTCTGAGAATGGGACTTACCTCTGATGATTTCCTTCCTAACAGTAAGTATGTAGCAGTGATTTCATCATACTTCATTTTACTAAGGGATTCTTGAATTTCTTCTTGAGAATATCCCATTCCTACCATAATATCTAAAACCAAACACAGATTCTGTAAGTAACAAACACTCTGATGTTTAGGCTGGCTAAGTTCAAGAGAAAGAATGGAACATGTTTAAAGAATTAAACAAAATGATTAAGTGTAAGAACAAACTCCTGATGATATCTCAATATTAAAAAAGATTATTTACTTTTTCCAAATGGCAAACACAGAGTGGTAGAGAAATGAAACCCCACCCACATCAAGCAAACAGGATCATATTCTGAAAAATACTTCATTACCTATTCTTTTCTGGTCTGAGATGTCTAATTCTGGTTCAACAAAAGGTTTAAGTTCATCCTCCTCATGCCCCGCATTGATCCACCTATCCTTCATAATTTGCTGTAAAAGAAAGAGGTTTATTAGTACAAAACACTTACCAGCAAAGAAAACAAGCTGTTGAAAGAACAGCTCCACTATCTACCAAACACTAAGGCCTTTTCTAATTTTTATTTTCCAGAACAGGCCACAGGACCCACTCAGTTCTGTTTTGCTCCAGTGAGGAGAATCAGCTATGCATATCAAGCCAAGCTGCTTCTCAGTCAGCTGCATTCTCTCACATAGCTGAAAGCTAAAAACCCATAATACAGACCAGAAGCAGTGCAACAGCTCTGACAAGTCCATCAGGTCCAGGCTCAAGTACAGAAGTCCATAAAAGCCAGTATGGTTTTGGCCTTTCTCCTCCATGATAGTACAAAATGCAGGCAAAAGGCAGCCACATTATAACCTAGTAGCCAATACTTCCAGTTTACACTTGAAAATGTGGAAGGCATCCTGGTGGATCATCCATTAATGAAGGAATCAACAAGGTAACCATGAGGAAAAGTTGGATGATATATGCAGTGTAGTGTCACATTCATTTTGAATGTAACTGTGGAGTCAGGTGTCTTAGAACCCCAGTAAACAAAATCTTCAAGTCACATAACATACTGTACTGAGCATCTCCCCCTCCCAAACCCACTCCAAATGAACTGTTCAGGAACAGTATGACAATAATAAGTGAGAGATCAAAAATACAGTTTGCAAAATACAATGTCTAGCCTTGTGATTCACCTTATTTGTGCCATTACCTCTAGAGTGCCTCTTTTTGTTGGGTTTAGCACCAGGAAACGCTTGAGGAGGTTTTCACAGTCTGTGGACATGTAGAAAGGAATCCTGTATTTCCCCCTTAGCACTCTTTCTCTCAGTTCCTTGGTAACAGAAACAGTAAGTTTTAAGCAGCATATCACTTAAAATGTTAGATAAATATGCCCAAAATGTTCTACATAAACACACCTTTAAGTTCTGTCCATCGAAGGGAAGAGATCCACTTACAAGAGTATAAAGAATAACACCTAAACTCCAAACATCTACTTCAGGTCCATCATATTTCTTCCCTTGAAAGAGCTCTGGAGCAGCATATGGTGGGCTGCCACAAAAGGTGTCCAGTTTATTTCCAACTGTAAATTCATTGCTAAAACCAAAGTCAGCTATTTTAATGTTCATATCTGCATCTAGCAATAGATTTTCAGCCTGGAAGGGAGAAAATGGTTTAGTAAGATGAACTTAAAATACTTGATTTAGAATGCTACTGTCTGTTTTCACTCATGCTTAAAAGGTAAAAAGCTGAAATAACTCTTAACATTCCCTTCCTTCCTTGCAAGGTCTTTACAATATACTTTAGTCTATCATTCATATAGCACCTACTTAAAAAATGCCTGTATAATGGCTTCAGACTATGGGAGCTTTTTTCAGTTTTGTTTTGTTTTGTTTTGTTTTTTAATTGCAAAGATACAAAGCTGTGATATGTTGAACAAGTTATGTGACAACACAACTAATATGAAGGGCACAGTTTTAAGAAGGAATATACCATTAAACGCCAAGCTACAAAGAAGTCAGACTTAAATTTCACCATCACAACTGGTAATCCATTGTCTGAGACCAGAACTTGTCATGCCTGTATCAAACTACATTTAAAAAAAAAAAACAACAAAACAACAAAAACAAAAGATCCCTGAGCCAACGAACCCTGCCTGCATCAGATTTGAATCTGACCATGGGGTGAGAGGCTATCTTTCAGCAGCCATTCAATTTCTGTACTTAAAAGCCTTATAAACCCCTTCCTCCATTTGAAATGGTTCTATACTGTAAAGATTCCTCAAAACTTGCTATACACATGCAAAGAAGTAAGTAAATTAGAAAGCTTAATAAACACTATAGTCTATCAGCACAATGAAGATCACACCCACAGGTACAGAAGCTGACACACATATCACACTTTTTCCTACTCACCTTGAGATCTCTGTGAACAATATGCTTTTGATGGCAATACTGCACTGCAGATACTATCTGGATAGAAAACAAGCCAAATTATGTAAGTGACATCTCAAAGAAAACATACATTTTTATCAAAAAGCTCAACATTTAGTAATAAAGTTGACATGTACTTATCCACTCAGAGCTACGTAAACAACTATTACAGTGACCAGCGTATTTGGGGAAAAGCTGCTAAGTAAGTGTTTGTTATTTGATCTATTTGCTTTCTACTATACTTGAAAGAGGATTTTGTTTTTCCTGTGTGGCTAATTATAGATTAGTAGAAGCAATGACTTTCAGAAAGGTGACTGAAGTATTTCCATTCCAATACTGTATATAGCTACAAAACTCTCCCTCTAGACTGAAGTTTTCCAGTCCTTCTCCAAAGGTGATCCTTCATGCTGCAGCATGAAAAAAAAGGTAAGAAACATTTTTAGCTACTGGAGAAGCTACTGGGAAGAAACAGCTTCTTTGTCAAAACTTAAGCAATGAGAAGTAACTATGCATCTGAGACAGGTCTGCTGTCTAAGTGCATATGGTTTATTCTATTTTGGATATTGTACAAGAGTAGCAAGCCCAGTGGAAAAAAATCTGTCTCTGAAGTGTTAAATTTCTTCCACCATAATTTCCAAATACCATTAAGCTTTTCCTGCTTTATAGGACAAACTATAGAAGCTACTTACACAGTACAATATCCTAGTAGATTGCTCTAGAGCCATAACTTGACACATATGGAAAAGCTGGATGAAGTCTTACTGTCACATCACCACTACTGCAATCAAATGCATTTAACTGTCATGCACACATGGTCAGAATTGAGGTAGTTGCTATGAGTTCTTGAAGTAAGCAGAACTGCACAAAAATATAATTTATCATAATAAACACATTTAAACAAAATGTCTTTCTGTTCTTCATCCAAGATTAGGATTTCCAACACAGAAAGATGAGGTACCATTACTGTTAACAGGAAATAACTCATGATCAGACCAGTCAGCATAAGGATCTTCCTGTACTGATAAGAAGTAATGTTTCCCTCTCCCAGTATTTAGAGTAGGTGGCAGTAAGGTTCTTGGTAGGTCAAAGACACGACCTACCAGTTAATTTTGAATTCAAAACTTAAGCACCAATGTTATCATCTTTGTGCTGCCCCTGTATTACTGAATTGTGCATGTGCAAAATGCCACCTTAGAAACCAAGCGGTCTATGAAAAGTTGAAATAGTTCCATTCCTTATGCTTGCATTCTTCCTTCACTTGTTCCTCTTTGTGTTATCTCCTTCCTCCCCCAGAGGAGGGCCACAAAAATCGACAGACGGCTTGAACACCTCTCCTATGAAAAAAGGTTGGGGTTGTTTAGCCTGGAGAAGGCTCCAGGGAGACCTAATTGTGGCCTCTCAGTATTTTAAGGGGGCCTATATAAAAAGATGAGGACAGTCTTTAGAGCAGGGCCTGTTGTGACAGGACAAGGAGTGATGGTTTTAAACTAGAAGAGGGTGTACTTAGAGTAGATGGAAGAAATTTTTTATGCTGAGGGTGGTGAAATGCTGGCCAAGGTTGCCCAGAGAGGTGGTCGATGCCCCATCTCTGGAAACATACAAGGTCAGGTTGGACCAGGTTCTGAGCAACCTCATCTAGTTAAAGATGTCCCTGCTTACTGCAAGGGGGTTGGACTAAATGACCCTTAAAGGTCCCTTCCAATCCAAACCATTCTATGATTCCAGACTAAATTCAGCTTTTTACAGTTACAGAAACCACCAACATGCTCCCATGCTACCACCTGCACCACCTTTTGGATTTTCCTTCCTTTTCTCTCTACTACCATTACTTGAGTGCCAGTCGCAACCTGACTCTGCAGAGGCTTCCAAGGTTGACAGCATGACAAAACACTTCAAAGCTTCACTTGGGACTGCAGAGACCCAGCACTATACCAGTCACTCCCAAACTGCTTTTACTCTAAGAGCGGATGGTGAAGCAGATAATCAATCAGTAGTTTCCTTTGGAGATGCTTCTGAATTACTCTGCACTGCAACAGGATAGCACAGAGACTGCAGAACTGAGTCCAATCTAAATGGAAGGGAAATAATACCATGGATATGACATTAATAATTGAAGAACAGCAGTCATAACTAAATGAAAAATAGCACACAGCATGGCTGCACTGGACTGACTCGCTCATCTTCCACCTTCCATCACTGTTTCCATTGACAGCCCCCTCCCCACTCGAGTGTGAGAAATCTGCTGACGCTTGGCAGGTGGAGAGAAGAGGGAAAGAACCAGCAGATATTTTTGCTAGAGATAACAACTGGAGCACTGAAATACATTTCTTGGAAGGGATTTCAAAAATCTGTATAATCACAGGTTTTAAAGAACAAGTTAGAACAAGTTATCTCTAGGCAGAGAAACCATTCTTAAGGATTAAATGACAAAAGGGTAGATAAATGACTTCTCAAGGTCCCTTCCACAATGCCTCTAGTATTTTGTTTCAAAACTGGAACATAGAGGTAAGATGTATTTTATGGGCGGTTTTTTTTTTTTTTTTTACCCTTCCAAATTACCCAAGATCTGTCCCAACAACTACCATCATTGAAAGTTCTAAGCTCCTTCTGCAGGGATACAGTAGGAATACTGAGGGAGGCCAGATCTAATTGGCTGCAGTAAAGGAAAAGAAGGAATTAACACACATGGATTTTGGGACACCCTCTGCCTCGAGTCTTGGCTTCCCATTTTTGCATTAATTCTTATCCAGATGGGCAGATTTTTCTATGGAAAAAGGACAGTAAGATTGCATCAGAACTGCTTGGAAGCCTGTAATAAGAGAATAAAACCAAGGTGACATCAAGAATGGAAAACATTCTGGATTTTAATTTCTCACACATGGCTGCAGACAAGGAGTTTGAAGTAGAGACCTGCAGAGCATGGCTGTATTTTTAGTGTTAACACCCTCTCCTGAGTTCCTTGTCAAGTGTGACTGGAATAATATGATCACTGTCTTTTACATTCTTTTTCCTTAAGCATAAGTAATAAAATAGACAAAAAAAAAATTACTATTTTTTTTTAACAAGCAAAAGGGAAGAATTAGCAAATTCTGCTCTTTGCCTGCTAGAAAGGACATGCCTCCTCAGTTAAAACAGTGTTTGATCCACAAATCACATCTAATGAAAGATGAAAAAAAGATCTAATACAATCTATTGCAAGAACTAAGTTCACACACTGGCACAACTGTTTCTTCAATTTAAAGAGAGCCACCATCTGTTAAACCAGTCAGCAAATTATATATTAAAAAAAAAATCTATTATGTCACAAGTCTCTTTAACTTAAGAACAGCTGCATTGATTCAGATAAAAGGTCCACAGTGAGCACTCTGCTTCCAACAATGGCTAAAAGCTATATAAAGCTATTCTGGGACTACAGTAAAGAGAAGTGAATAGTTTTAAGACCTGTAAACTCAGTTACAATCTAGTTTCCTTTGACAGTGTCCCACAGACACAGTTCTAGCATCTAATAAATGCCAAGCTCTGACCTCAGTTGCCTGACCTCTGTCCTGGACACATGCTCTTCTCTCTAGCAAAGCACAACGAGCTCACCCTACAGCTTATAGCCTTGTGTTGGTACCAGGGTTCTCTCTTTTTTCCCTAGGTGCTCATGCTTTTGAAGCTCTCAAGAACCTCAGATTTTTAAGAGGAAGGTCCTCTAAAATTGGTTGAGCTTGGTAGCTAGGAAGTCAGTTGTTGAGGGAGGACAGAGCACAGCTCCCTGTGCCAGGAGACAAGACTTATGAGATGAAACTGAAAAGATACTTCTGTATTTCAGCAGATTCAAATGAGGCCATCTATACGTCTTCACAGGCAACAGTCTACTGAAGTGAAATCCAGCTGAGAATCTGAAGTACACAAAGATACCCAAATATCTTGATGGACCAAATACCCAGCTCAGCAGGTATTTACCTTTTAAATTCTTCATCTTCACATCTGTTTTTGAAAAATGAAGTTACATATATCCCCTATTAACCACATTATCCCATGAAATTAAGTACTAAGTATACCTGTAAAACATGTTTGACCTGTTTCCACAAGTTTTCATGTAAAGGGGAGCCAAATTGTTCAGAAAAAAAAGACCAAAAAACCAATAAACCAAACAGGTTATCATTTAACAAATGTGCAATTTCAATGGAATTACTACAAGATCTTTTTCCACACAGCTCCTGATAAAAGAAACTGAGAATGACGAGCAGAGAACCATACCAGCAGAAGTTTTCAACATTCACTTCAGAAAGAACAGCAAACCCTCTTGAGTTGCTCTGAAGTTGTTCAAGTGATATTACAAAGAGCAAGGCAACAGTCTGAGATTTAGAAGAGATGGCTGAAGTGGGAACAACTGCTCCACAACCCATCACATCTCCTCCAACACAGCACAGAAACACATACCACAAACCCTCAGTCACAAAGGAAAGTTCTCTACCTGCTGGAATACGAAAGGGAGAGAAGCACCTTTAAAAAGATATGTAAGATTTTGTGAAAGAGGAAGAAAAATTTTCCTTATTCTGAAGCTGTATAACTCCAGTAAACGAAAATCACTTCTGGGGATATGAAGTCTGCATCTGCTTTTTTTTTGGTATTGGTTGGTTTGGTCTTCGGCAGTTTTGCCTTTTTTTTTGTGCCCTCCCCCCCACTCAAATGATTAAAGAGGGTAAAAAAAAAGATTTAAATAGATGAGAGAAAACAAAGGACCAAGGACTTCACAGAAATGCCTCCTTACATTGGGTTAAATATATTTCTATTTTTTCTTTATTTTCATTGCTACCTTTTAGCTCATTACTTATACTGTTCCACACAATTCTTGCTATAAGATACAGCTGTGGCAGTTTCCTGGTTTCCAAACTGTTCCTTTCAGTCACACTATCCACACTAAAGAAGTGTAAAATTTTTCTTTACAAGGCATTTTGTGAAAGTCATCAATTAAATTCCTGGAAGTTTCATGTATTATATAGAATTTCTTCTACTTTCGTATGGCTAACTTTAGAAGGGAAGCTATTGGAGCCTCCTCCTCCAACACTGGAACTGTCACATCATTGCCACAATTCACCCCACCTATCATTCAATAAAACACTTGTCTCTATTCATTATTTTAAAGTGTCATTAAACAGGAACATAATTTTGATATTTATTACTTTTCACAACATTATCTAGGTTATCCAAGTGACCAAAGGGATGGAAACTGTGTGGGCATTTAGAAATTTCTGCACAAGAGCAGAAAAAAATGTTTCAGACCAGTCAGATCTGCAAATGAAACTCTAGATACTACTAGTGCAGAGATTTGGTTTAAAATTAGTTATGCAAAAATATCTGTTTATGTTCAATACTGCTTTACTGTAGAACGGAGATGCTATTTACAGATCAGTAAATTCCAACATCTTTGCAGGACTAGTTTAACTAACAAAGAAAGTTACACTAAAAAGCCTAGAAATTACTTATATTTGACTTTTCAGAACAACTATTAAACTGCATCATTTCATATAAGCAGATGGATGTGAATGGATCCATGTTACAGCTTTTTGAAACTGGCCTGTTTGTAGCCTGTTATATTTGAATAACTTCCAAAATGTTACAGACCAGCTGAACCAAGGATATAAGAAATCAACCCAAAGGAAATGCATTTTGGAATGGAAAACACTTCCAAATCAAACAGTCAGTGTGTTCTGGCACTCCTGGACACCCTGGCACACAGCACTAAGGAAACTAGCTCCACTGAATGGACTGACTACCAACCCCTTCAAGTACTACTGTAACCCAAGTTCTTTCTCACTCAGGTCTACAAGTCCACAACATGCTGAACACTGTTAGAAGGCAAATGCAAAGGACAGCAATTTCACTCATTTCAGCATTAAAAAAAGGAGGGGAAAAAGCTGATGTATGGGAATGTTATACATACCTGTCTAAATTTAGCTCTAGCCTCCTTTTCCTTCATTCTTCCATGTGCAACCAGATAGTCAAACACTTCCCCTACAATTCAATAACGAGATAAATTATTGCCAATTTCAGGATCTAGAGGTCCCTCTCTAGGAGTTGTCCACAGCCGCTTCGCTAGAATGACTGTACTTCAAGTTTATGATTACAGGTTTTGAGGCACAACTGCTGTGCAATTTACTACACCATCATCTCTTCTACAAGAAAACAGTAAGACTTAATGAATGACTGGATACAAACTCCCCATTTCCTTCCAATTATTTATGACAGAAACTGTGCAGCATACTTCTGGTTTGTAAATAAAAATTACGTATACCCCTTCACAGTCTCTCTCACATTGGTTTCTTTGGGCCCACAAAAGAAACCCTTTATATTTGAGAACATCTGATAATATTTGTAAATACTGTCATACCAGCACTAGAATTTTTCTTTGTGCATATGTATAAAATTGTTCTAACCAAAATCAGAAATCTTTAAGCTAGGCTTGGAAGAGGTACCCACAAGGAAGATCACAATAATGAGCACAAGAGAACACGTTGACATAATCCATCACACAGCCATCAGGTCTGTAAGATACACTCAGAAGGACTACTCCAGAACAGGCCCAGTGTTCTAGGACTGTGGATGACTAAAGCAGATTACTAAAGCAGTACTAAAGATCTGTAGTGTATTATTCAATATGCAACTCGGATAACTCTCTCAGCTGTATTTCACAGCTGTTTCTTCAAAACCTTGAAGGAATAAACGTGAACACTTCTACTCAGTTAATGGAAAACAACACCAGAGGAGTTATCCCCAATTTATGCAAAGTGTTGCAGCTGTAGCAATAGACTCCTTCATCCATTCAGCCAGAGTTCAAACATGTCATGTGTGACCAGTATCTTGATAAAGAGGAAATATGGTAAACTGATGCCTGTCACTGAGATTACCAGAGATTCACATGCAAAGGGTACTTGCTCATGGCCTTTTAGAGCAGTACAGCATTTATCTCTCCATTACCCTAAGAAAGATCCTCACTGCTTTAGAGAACCACTGGCTCTTTTACCTCCAAGAAGCTAATCACTAGATGGCAACAGGACTTCACTTTTAAGTCTAGCACCACCAAAGAGTGGAAGTGCCTTCACAAACACCTCTAGTAGACAATTTTTTAATGGTATTTTACCAGTTTTGTTTCTGTTTAGCCAAATCTTGCCTGAGCATTTAAGGAACTACTAGAAATAAAACACAGACAGGTAGAGAACCATTACTTGATTTACAGCAATTCATTAAACTTCATGCAATCTAACATCAGAGTCAGAATTCAACACCAATTTTCTCCAAAAAGAAGTCTCTGATCTCCCTCCCAAAACTAAAGAAAAGCCTATTTGAGATTCCCAGCTGCTGATGCTCAAGGGTCACATTGACAAACTGAGTACTATTACATTTTAGTCAGCAAGGAGTAACTTAAGCCCAAATAGCTTAATTCTAGCTGTGGTGAAAATACCTGACATTGCATGGTGCATGCTTCCCCGCCCCCTCGCAATCATGAGTAAATATTTAAGTTCTTCCTAAAATGGCATAAGGCTAAGCCTAACAACTCTTGACAATAGAAGTCTGTGATTAAGATATGCCAAATGTCACAAACACCTAAAGAACAGAAGTTCCAGTACTCATGCCTTTGAAAACAACAGCTGAAGAAATACAAAATGTTTCTGAGTATGTTTTTACCAAATATCTTATACAAAATAGGATACCAGAGGAAGGGAGCTGAATACAATAAATTGAGAAGACTGACATTTGTTATGGACAGGAACAACCTATGGCCAAGTAACGAGTCCCACTAAATTTGAGTTGTGGAAACAAAGTAAATGTTATTACGTTGCAATAAGCTCAGAAGCTGCTTTTACAAGTTATAATTAATTATGTTGCCCAAAGATGTCCCACAGAATATTAAAGATTTTCCTTCATATTTTACACTACCATGGCATTAATATTTGCTGAAAAAGAAAGCAAAACTTCAAAGAAAACAAGTGTTTTCTCTTACTTGGCAATCTGTTTACATGGGTCACCAAAGGAGAGAAGTACTTACCCCCACTTGCATATTCCATGATTAAATAGAGAGTTTTTTCAGTTTCAATAACTTCAAATAGCTTCACTAAAGAAGAGAGACATTTATTAATCACTTAACTAGTTGCAGAAGTATTATGTTAACCCCGCAGAGAATTCTGTCAGAGGAAAAACCCCAACCATTTGCTTGCTGCTTAACAATATCAGACCATTACTCTAAGCAAGCTTTTTACGTCTGTTGTTCCTAAATGGAAAATACTTGAAGATATTAGGTCAACTCATGCAGAACAACATTTTCCCAAGAAACAATACTTTGTTACATGGGAAAAGCAACTAAATTAAGCAGAACTTCGATAGATTTGAGCATCAGCAATAGCCACTTTTATGCACTGAACTGGCATATATATGGTGACAAATGTGTTATCAGTCAGTTTGCTGACAGTCCTGGAACAATACCACAGCACTCAAATGTAAAATCCTGAATGATTTCTTCACCACTTCTTGGCTTTAGTATATGCTTATTTTTAATGGGAGCCTAAATTCAATCAAAATCAGTAGTGTACTTGAAAGGAGCAACATTATCAGTTAGCTATGCAAATAGTTTTGTGCAAAATGACCAAAAACTTTTTTTTGGGGGGTGGGGAGGGTTGTTTTTTTGTTTATTACTGCTGCTTTACAGTAAATCTATACTCCAGTGCAGAATCACCTTTTATATTCATACCACAGCAATTTTAACAGTGAAAAAGCTAAAATTTCTCCACAGTTGGAAATTATGTGAAAGAAACAAGGTACCTATATTGGGATGATTTAAGATCTTCATTATTCTTACTTCTCTAAAGAGCTGAAATAAACATAAAACATGAAATGAGTTAATGAAATAGGTAACACCAACTCTTTCTAAAGCCTGACCATTCTAATATACTTAAACAAAAAAAGCAAACATTACTATTACCATTTCAATGAAGTTTAATATGCCTTTATTGGAGGAAAGAGTTAAGTGTCTACTTCTTGTAACACCCCCTCCCCAAACAAATCAACCCTCAGAAACCTGAAAACACTCACAAAGAGATACAGATAACTCAGGAGAGATCTGAGCTCTGCTGTTCGCAGACTTCTGGGGCCAGAAGACTATGTTGAGACCACACATCTTGCTGGTCAGTACATCTCACACCATCTCTCAACTCCTTCACAGAAAGCACCGTTTCCAAAGTTTTGTGAACCTCCTCCAGAACACTTTTTGAAGACCCCTGCACTACATTACTAGTACGAATTCATCTCTCGTACTTTGTTAAAGCCACAGAATAACACAAACAACTGTGCTACAACAGGAACTCACAGGTAAAACATAAGCTGCCTCTAATGCACAAAAAGTATGTTACACAACCACACCAGCAAGGAGCATGGCTTAAGAAGACACAGGGAGGCATGCCCCTCAGCCCTTCAGAATTGCTCCTGCGAGGCAACTGAGGCGGAGCAGCACCAAGCCCTGGGTTCATCGCCCCAGCTCCACCGAGTCACTGCCAGACACCCAGCCTCCAAGCCTGCTCAGCCAGAACAACACACTGGATGTACCTGGCAAGATTAATATGGCAGAACACAAACGGTGTTTTCTCGACCCCAGCAGACATCACTTCAGGAGGAGTCCCAGAGGGATCAGCCTAATCCCACCCTCTCTGCAACAGGATCGTACCACTGCCCATTAGGCAAACACTAGTGTTAACCCAGACAGATGGGCATGAATTTAACAGAAAAACGTCACAGAAAACACAACTCCCCCAAATAAACCACTCCATCTCTAAGTTTTCTGTTGTAGCTCCTTGCCCACCCCAGCACATCTGTTTCGGCAGGATGGGTGGTGAGGGAGTACAACTGCCTGTTTCAAGCTGCAGCATGACATTACATCATTGGTGTTGTGTCCAGAGACCGCAAGTAAAGGTCTTGTTCTCCACGCCCCCCCAAGACCAATACCGAGGTAAAGAAGGTGTTGCTCAAGTAGTTATTCCCAAAGAGCTCAGCTTCACCTATCACACAGTAAACTCTGTCCTCCTGCAACTGGATAACACACAAATGACATTGAACACATCACAAGTGAAAGCAAAATCTGTTACTGATCAGCTAGCTGTTAACTATTTTAACTTCTGAACACTCTTTTGCAATTATAAGATGCACATAAATCCTTAAGTGTAATACTAAAAATGCCACGGGTGTGGTTACTGCTGAAATAATGAAAGGTTGTTTTTTTGGTTTTGGTTTGGTTTGTTTGTGTTTTGCTTTTCCCCTCAAAAAAACTTGAAGTGCAAATACTATTGCATTTAGAAAACCTGAAGAATAATCTTTTAGGCAGCACAGTATATGGCAGTCAAGTGTGTCACTGTTCTCCCTCTGCAGCTCCCCCATACTAGCCCAAGACTCCAGAGGGCTGACACTCTTCAGCTTTGATTATTTTCCAACAGCATACTTCAAAAAGAGGGAGTAATCAAGGTTGTATTATAAACCTAGCACCTATTTCTAGAGGAATACTGGTGACGTAACATATCAGATAGAACTGAATGTAGAAAGACTGAAGGAGAATGAAAGGCCACAGCTCCACAGGAATGCAGACACGGGGGAACAGAGGAATTTTATAAATCAGAGATAACAGCATTGCTATTAACAGTAAGAAAACAAAAACTGCTGCTGCAAGATTTGCCACAGGTCAGATTTTAGATAAAGTGAAGACATTTAATACATCTACACATATTACTAATGACTCAAAAGTGTGCAGGTGTGATATATAGGAAAAACAGAAAACAGCAAGACAGTCAAGAAAAAAAACTTGTGCCTTTTTGTCTTTTATTAAAAGGGAATGCAGTGGCTGAGACTGAAATAGGAAAAAAAAAAAATCAATCACAATTTGTATATCAGTTGTTCTATTTTTTGCTTTCTGATGATTCTGTAAAGACTAAGGTTTGGGGAGCAGTCCTCCCAGCACACCTCCTCCATGCTACAGCCACAGTTGTGAACAGCACTTGGCCTGAACACAGAGTAAAAACAGTTTTCCAAATACTTTGCATTATCTTATTTTCATGATCCAGGTCTGTGTCTGACACTTCACTAGATGACAAGCTGCTTAAAGGCAATCCAGGTTCATTGATCAAGTAAATTTCTGATCATGCAAAGTAGTTTCAAAACCTAGGCATGCGTTTCACATTTTTTTCCCTTCTTCCTCCAGAGAAGTAAGTAAATTGCCTTTTTTTTTTAAACTCTGTTATTCCTAGAGTTTTTTTGCATATATAATTAGACAAGGTAGATTACTTAATCTCTTTCTGATCATCAGAAACGTAAAAGCAGTTGAACCTATAGCTATTTTCTTGTTATTTTTGCTTCATTTCAGCCGAACTGGTATATAATACACATTAAATACTCCATTAATACTTTTAATCACAGCTTGTGTAACTAAAAGCCTCTGGTCAGCCCTGAAAGTTTTGAAGACAGTTTAATTTGCTCTTGATTGCTGATCTCTTCCATACCCAATACTCAGATAAAGCCTACTAGGTCAGGCTCTCACCAATGGCAACTCCACTGCTGCATCAATGAAGACCTTGGCTGTTATTCAGCCATTAGCCTATTTATCATCAGCTCACCCACCAAAAAAAAAAGATACATTCATAGGATTAAGTATGGGAATACAGGCAGTCATAATCGGTGCCGCCAAACAAGAACAGTCAACCAAGGGCTACACAGAAGACGACAGTAAAAATGAGGCTCAATTCACAATATCATGTAAATGAAAATATTCATTACTCCAATTTATTTTTTTCCAATAAAGTATGCTGACTTGGCTGGAGCTAGCTACTTCCTCCATTGTACACTGCACAATTTGATGGTCTAAATACTTGACTAGTACACAATCACCACAAAATTCTTTATCATAATTTTAGTTAAACGCACTTCTGACTGTGCTCCCCTCCTCAGTTTAAATGCTATGTGTGGCATTTTGACACAGACAGCCACCCTAACAAGGCTATCTGGAAATGCCTGACATTGTATTATGTAGCATAGTCTATTTCTGACGAAGGAATCCAATGTAGAACATCATACAACTTTCACATAGTACGCTGAAAAACAGATTTCCCAGATTTCACTCGCCCAAAATATTATGTTAATCAACTTTTAGGAGATCAAGTAGTAATTATCATCACACCGTAAAATTTAGAGCAAGCAGCCAGGTATGAAAAAAACCCACACACCTGAAGGTCTCTGCCAGAGGAATGCAAAAGAAGGTCTAACATCACAAGATGTATTGCGAAGGTTCTCGATACAGAAAATAGTTTTCTTAGTTTTAGCAGCTTACGAGTGAGCCCGTAAAGGCAGACAACCAACTGAAAACATTGCTTATCAGTTAAATTTCTAATACTGAGATTAAAAACTATTCCCAAGTTGTTGAACAGCTCATTTTCCATCAACAGAAGCTCTACAAATGTTTCTAGGCAAAGACAAACATCCTTAGTCTGCCAAACAAATGGCTTTCAGCTTTGTTGTGGTCTGGTCCTTTGACTGTAGGCCAAGTTAGATACAGGGAAAGACTTACATTTAATTAATGCTGCTAGCTGATAAACTGAGCAAAAACCAACAAACTAGCAATGGAAGCACAGACACATACTTAGTAATAATCTTGACTTAATTATACTTGAACTTTATTGTGCTGACAACTGAAACAACAAAGGAGTGGGGGGAAAAGAAGGACCCATCTTTTAAGCCAACTCTTTTTAAACACAATGATTAAAAGCGTTCCTACACTAGGTATTGCAAGACTTTCAGTAACAAATTATTTTCAAAATACTGAAAAAAAGTTCTCTAAAAAGCAAGTCAGTACACCCATCAAATGCAGAGCATCAATATATCCAGGATAAAGCCCCCTAAAGTGGGGGCTTTCCATGAGATGCTGTCCTGGGGGCTTTCCATGAGATGCTGTCCCAAGCCAGATCAAGTCTGACCTGTGTATTAGGCTCCTCCTGATAACTGCTCACTGAAATATGCCCTACATATAATTAGGGGCTTCAAGCAGGAAGTCTTTACACAACAGAAGTTTGCCTCAAACTACAACTTGAAAACAGAAAAAAACTCAACTAGTTATAATCTGAAAATCCTGGCCATTTAAAATTATCATCCTTTTCTTGCAGTGTTTAAAATACTGATAGACCCCATGGTCAGAAAATACACTGTCCGTGTTAAAATTGATGTTTAGAACTTTAAAAAGTGTTAACAAAAATATGGCCCAAACAAGCAGCAAAACATCTGCACATAAAGAACAAAAATATTGGCTGAGGAGCCAAGTTTTAAAAATGGAAAATGAGAAGTGCTTTAGTACTATTACATGGGCTTGGTAAAAAAAAACAAACAAAACCAAACATCCCCACCCCCCAAAAAAAACCGCTAAAACAACAAAGGTATTGTTAATTCAAAAACAAAACAAAAAACCCAAACAACACAACAACACACACCACCAGGGTTTTTTTTGGTCTAGAAGGAAGTGAACTACTGTAGCATCAGCACTTATTTCCAGTGAGACTGATACTCACTGGAACTGGGTACACAAGTGCATTTGTGGAGAGCAGTGACTATGACTAATACCACCACGACGGGAAAAAAGTTCTAAGAATTCCTTTTTCTTTCAAAGCTGGGAAGTACTAGTTACAGTTCCCTCTTTGCTAAGCAAGAGCAGCAGAGTAGTAATTAGGTCCTAAATAGTCAGGAGTAGCTGCATGTGGCTACCACAGACTTCCTCAGCAGCAGACAAGAAACCCGACCCTTGTGAAGAGCTGCTGAGTATTGAGCTGTCAGGCCGGCAGCCGCCCAGAGCTTACTGTGAGGGCATACCAAGAATTACTGCTCCAGAAAGCAAAGCAAGTCCCAAACAAGGTTAATTTCTTCCTGGCAGCTGAAGTATCAGTGCGGAAGACATAATACAAAAAAAATCAGAACTGGCCGCCTAATCACCATTTGCCTCCCCACCTAAGGATGACTAGAGCACGCAGCTACACCGCAGCTGAGACACTACACACCACACCCTGCTCTCGGCACAGCCCTTCCCTCCCCACCATACCTCAAATACTTTATCGCTCTCTCCAGAGCTGCAGGATGAGAAGCACTTCCAGCTTAGCTTCCCCTACTTCTACAGGTCGTGTGCGCAGCTGGCTTCAAGTGCACTGAGGCTATGGCACTGCTGACAGTGCTGGGCCACAGGGGCAAGGGTTTGCCAAAAAAGAAAAAGCTTCCATCAAGCAAAATTGCAAAGTAATGTGCTCTGTCTGCATTCACTCTGCTTATTAGGACAAGGAGGCATTTAAGAAAATTTACTCCCAATTTTTGAATTGAGAACACTGGTGCAACACCCTGTTAAGTTTTTTCTCTGCTCATGTAACAAGTGAGCTTAGGAAGGAGACACATTAGCAATCTCACTCCCCGAATCTGATCTGATTTCTACCCTCCAATTTCACACTGTTCTTCCAGACTCCCATTTAAGAAACCCATGTGCAGACAAAACCAATTTACAAATCACTCTTTATAATCTAGTTTTATAAATTGCAAATAAAAATGAAATTACGACAGAGACAAGAGCAGACACTGAGCAGGCTGAAACCCAGGACCCAAAGGGCCAGCAGGCACACTGCCAGCTCGTGGCCTTGCCAACTGAACACCTGTAACTTGTAAAAGGTTTGGTTTGTACCTCAGTATGAGCTCAAATCAACATTATAGCCCATTCTCAAGATAACACCATTTGAAGGATTAAGATTTTACATTTTTGTCTGAAAACACAGCCTCTCTTCTCTTCTCTGACCATTCTTCATATGCCTTGATTCCTCCCCTTCATATCACACAGTTTTTCTTTCTCTTCCAAGTGCTTTAAGCATTTAACTTTTTCCCCCCCAGGTATTCCAAGTTGCAAAGATCTGCCACACAAATAGACTTTATCTAATCCATCACAATACCTAATTTACATTTCATTTTCTTCCTGCTTACCCAGAAATTACCAACAACCTCAGGGATTAAGTTGAAAAAAATTCTGAGAAAAGTGGAGCCATGTTATTTTTACACAGTCTACAGTCAGTAGGAAGTTGGTACCTGCACAGACAGCAGAGCCTTTCTTCTATAGGTTGTTCTTTGTCTCTCAACCAAACCATACAGTGTAAGAACTTGTGTGTTTTTCCAATTTACTTTTTCACCATTAATTTTGATAAAAGCATCTTGTCACATGATCTTTTTAGTATCTGCATAAAATCCAAATGTGTATATTCCCCAGTTTACTCTGGTTATGCTATCTTAGTTTGTTTGCAGGTAAGTTCTGGGTGTTCTCTTGTTCAAACAGAAATATTGCAAGGGGCTTTTTTTATCAAAGTGTTCAAAAGTAAATAAAAAGCCTTTGACTGCAGCACTTAAAAAGGACAGAGTTAGAAAAGTCCTAGGTAAAAGTGACATTTAAATGTACTTCCTGCAGTCACTTCCAAAGCAGACTGGCTTGGCTTGATGAAAGAGTAGGATTTATCACTACTTACTAAAATAGATAAGGTGATACAACTGTAACAGCACATTAAACATTTCAGGCTAGAGGGAAGAAACCAGAATAACTGTGCCACAATTTGTTCCATAAAACTGCACCACCTTTCCTGCTGCAAACTACATGAAAGGCAGAGAGATACTGCTTGGCCTCCAATCCAGAGGCAGTATTTGCAAGGCCAGAACATGAGGTTTGTACGTTTAACAAAGTGACCAGCCTGAAGGAGGCATGGGGGCATGACACCAAACCATGAAAGTCCTTTGTAGAGTGAGCTATGCTTGGGAGCCAAAGGAAGTGGCTAATACCACTCTTTTCTCAGTTTACAGCTCTGTACGAGTTCATCTTGAACAACTGCAGAGTTGTCAAAAATATCTGTTGCAAAACTAGTTATTAAATACAGTAGTCAGATGTGTGCAAGGTATGCAATGCCTCAGATTCTCCAGCACAGGCATTCAGAGTTAATGGAAGGAGGTGGTGAAACCAAGCAAGTTACAGTACAGCTTAAAGATTAAATGTAAAAACCTACCTTTTGTAGACTAGTTGGGTTCAGCTGTGTTTTGTCAATTATTTTTATGGCAACCTAAAGGAAGAGTTCATAATCAGTATTTTCCATATGAACAATGCAGCGTTAATTATAAGATGGTCAAATTGAGTGACAGAAATAGAAAGCATGAAAATTACACAAAAAACACTCAAGTTTCTTCAGCAAATTATGGACTTATATTTAAACTAAACCCATTTTGAATGAATGGCTAATTGACACTTAGACCATCGCACTTATGACAGTGGAAGAGCCAATACCAGACAGTGCCTCAATAGAGAGCAGTGGGCCTACAGATAATAGTTACACAGCATAGTTACACAACAGATTACACAGAACTGACTGCACACTGGAAGTTTGTGAAGATGTTTCTGAAAGTAGAGTTTTCAGAGCAAATTGAAAGTAATTCCACACAGATTTTACAAGAACTAAGTTCACCTTTGGAAATTCACTAAGTATTTGTATCAATTTGGTCCCTCTTGGATATGAAAAGAAATATCACTTCTGCATTAAAAAAAGCCATTGGCTGTAGTACAAAACTTGGGGCAAGTTCATTCCTTTCCTGGTTCTCACCTCTTCAGTAAACACTGCACAGAAATCTTAAAGAACAAAATAAAATTTTCACAAAATCTAAGGAGAAATTCAGTACCATGGCAACTAGTCAGAACCTGAAGATTTGAGGCAATGAAAAGGCAACAGAGAAGAGCTTCAGTGCAATTTGGATACATGATGAGTTAGAACAGGAAACTGGAATCTTTCTAGAATTACATGCCAATTGGTATTTTTCCTTTCTAAATTAGGGACTAAACATACCAGAAGAAACTCTACAGAAGACAAGGAGATGGTGCCTCTCAAAAGGGCAAGATACTGCAACTCAGCTGATGATAATACTTCACTGGTGCAAAGCAAAGGCTTTCAATTCCCCTTGAATTTTTGGTTCAAAACTGTAGATGCTGCTCCTTCCCAAGCCACAGCTCCCCTTTCCCTGCATCACTTTACACTACCTTTGTAATTTCATTAACTTGAGGTTGCAACTATTTGGAATAAAGAACATCTTACATCAAAGCAAAGTGATATGCCTACATTCAAGTGCAAAACCACATGGATCAAAACCACACCATGACGGAGGGGGTAAGAGCAGCACGCAGCGTTCAACACTCGGGCGCATCACAGAACTGTGAGTGATGGACTTTTGTTTTCTGGAACTCGGAGTCAAGATTTATTTTGAGCCCTTCTAGATGCAAGATATGAGGAGATGTCACTAAGAAGCCATCTAAGAATACTTTTGCTTTGAGGAGTATTTTCTTCTAAGGCATGCTACTGAAATTAAAGATCACTATTTTTTCCTGAGGCAAAATTCCATTGCAGAGCCTTGAGAAATCACTTCAAAAATACAAACAAGAGATAAACACATTAAGCAATAGGTATTTTTATATTAGTGGTTGTGTATGAAACCAAGCAAGATTTTTATCTCTACAGTGATGCCTGTCCAACTATGGTCACAAAGGTAACAAACTTACTGATTCCCAGCAATCTCTTCTAAAACCACACTGCATGTAGAGTGACCACTGCTCTTGTCAACAGCAGATAACATTATCTGACAGTCACCTGGTGTCCCAGCACTACCACAGAAGACAGTGTTTGCTTGGTAAATGAATTCCACTCAGAAAAACTTTCGTGTTCTGAGCTGTACCATTCTGTGAATCTTTAAAAGAATAAACCTCTTTCAACCCACAAAGCCTTATGATATTTAGTTTCTGAAAAGAAATGGCTCGCCTCTCGCACTGTGCACTGGTGCCAGATCATGAGAGGTCTCAGAGGCTGGCAAACAAATCCAGCCCTGGAGATACAGGGAAGGTACACACCTCAGTTTTCTGAAAGGTAGACTCAAAGGCCCATTCAGTGCACTAATCATAGCCTTTAAGGCAGGATGTATTTAGAGAATTCCTGTCCATGTGAACAGAGAGTACAATGTGTGAACACCGACTTTGAGAGCTTGAACCCATCATCAGAAAAGGGAACAATTTCAGATGCCTTGATAAGGTTTCCAGGTTACAGGCAAGGGCAGCCTGCCCTCAAGTGTAGTTCTGACAAGCCTGAGAAAAAAAAAAAAAATTTTTCCTTTTCACCAAGCATAGCTAATAATGCATCAATTTGCTCCAGATCTAATTTGTGTGAAGACAGCAAAGTTCCTGCTTTGGAAGGCAGTTTCAAGTACTGTGTGCTATGGCCAATGCTGGGGGAAGGCAAGTCCACCTACACTGTCACACCGCTGCATCAGCCATGATATTCGGTGTGAGACTGTTAGCAGAACTAAAAATCAACTTTGCCTTCACAATTCACAATACCATGACTTAAAACATTCCTCCTACGTGACTTGAATTAGGGAGTTAACCCCAATCAGAAGTTAAGACACTGAGCAAATTGGCAAAACTGCTACGATTTAGAATGTTTTCTCCTTCTTAAATTTCACTTTTTCTGAGGGAAGAGCAGAAATAAGATGACAACAGATTCCTTGGAATCAGACTTGGATCCTGAAAGAAACCTCTCACTAGGAAACTTCAACTTCCTGGCTATTAACTGAACACATGCCTTTTATGAACAGAAGGACCCATATATTTTTGGCTGTGATTCCAATCACCTCAGTAACAGCAAAAGGCAGTTTCACATTTTAGATTAATTTTGGCAAGTATGGAAAACTTTTCAGAAGAAATAACTTTTTTATTAATTATCACAGAAAATAGATGCCTTAAAGTCAAATTATTAAGAAAAGCAGATTTACAATGAAGAGTATTGGTTTCAAAAGGGCTGACAGACTACAAACAATTCTCTCGGGAAAGAGCAACTTGAAGGAGTGTGCTTCCAAACATGAGCTCTAGTGCAATGAAGCTAACCCTCCCTCCATACCTCTGCAGTGAGCAGAAGGGTACACAGTCCTTGGCAGGACAATTCAACCCCCTCAAGTTAAGGCCTACATTCTGATCACCCACAAAAGGGCTAAACATTTCTCCCTTCCTGTAATTTGAAGCTGGGCTCACATCATGCATCCTGCAGACACACTGAAGATGGAAATGAAAGAGTCCTGGAACTAACTCCAGCTGGAAACAAAAGTTGTATCTCAAAAAAAGGAAAAGGAAAATTCATAAAGAAGGACTCCAGATGTAAGGAGATGAGCAGCTACCCTAGAAGAATGCTTCAACAAACATTTCCTCCTCCCAAGAAGTGACAGAGAAGTGCTGATCTGCTGCATGGCTTAGAAGTTAATCAGTCCAGAGATATAAAGTAGGAACTGCCATGAAGTGAAACTGAACCAGACACTTAAAAGAACATTAGGAATGATCACAGAGATAACAAGAAGATAAGCAGGATTCAAACATATCAAGGGTACAGCAGAGATGAAAACTCATTTAAGTGTGACTCCCCAAACTAATAATTTTATTTTATGTTTTGGTACATAAGATGGAAAAAAAAAACAGAAGCAAAGGCAAGGCAGCCAGCATGAGTACATGTATAAAGCAGAAAATCACAACTTCAGGAAGATGAGTGCTGTCTGGCTGAGGCCAGACTGACAAGATTATCCTGGAGTTCTTAAGAGTGGCAAGTTTAAATAAAAAGAGAAAAGCATTTTTGTAGCACAGACCTTTAACACCTATCAAGAAAAAAATGGCAGCACAGGTTTAGAAATTATTAGACTTAACTTTTTTCCCCCCCTAGTAGAGCCACTTACTACAAAATTCTTGAGCTCAAAATTTGAAGGCAAAAAATGGGGAACCAGACAGGAAGGTTACATGCAACATATTTTCCTACAGTTAAACGTGCTCTGCGGAAGCACACAAGACATGACTACCTGCACTACCATAAAGCCTCATTTAGGAGGATGTATGGAAACTGTTGAACTAAATAAGCTGAAATGTGCACAGAGCTTTTTTTTAATTTAAAAAGAAATGGCTAAAGAAAGATGAAGTTTGAAATAAATGAGTAAGAGTTGTTGAAGGACAAGACTGGGGTCCAATCTTGTTTTATATTTGCACCAGTGGCCTTGGCACAGGAAGTCAAACCATAACAATAAAGTCTGTTGGAGTTAAAAGGCAAGAAATACAATGGGAAACTGATATAAATAACTCTGGAGATGAGTTAACAAAGAAAAGGACATTCAACAAAGTACAAGGTGCTGTTGCTGACCACAACCAAAAAACACCAATGTGGTAGCCATTAATAAGGTTAGCACAATCTAAAGATTGGTCAGATAAATACTCCTGTAAGGGCAAGGGTAAGTTATCCTGTGTTATCGAGAATACTGTGAATAACTCTGATCATACACATCTAAAATATGTAATGATTATCAATACTGTACAGTTCACCTAGCAAGAAGAGAAACTTTTATTCACATCTCTTACAAAGAAAAAAAGTTTAAGATGTCTTCAAGATATTCCTATGAAACTAGTTTAATCATTCCCTTTAAAGGAATGCCACTCTTTCTACATAGCCGAGACCAACGGCCATGTCCTGGAAAATGTTTTTTATGCTCAGAATTGATTGAATGACATCTATTCCATGACAGTTAAACTAAATTAATACTTAATTCTTTCCCAATCTGGACAAAGACTTTACAGTGTCACTTTATTGGCTGAAATTTCAAACAAAAACAATGAACCAGAGGTCAACACAGTTATGTGAAAACAAAAGAGAAGTTACTTCAGTTTTTGCAAAGCAATGTGTGACACAATACCTATCTCCAACTCCTATATCTGTAATAACAGAAAATACTAACCAAGTACTTGCATTTTCTGTGTTAAGTTCCCTCCTGTTTTTACTGACACTTAAGTGTAAAGTCAAAACCTTTGTCTACAAATGAGCACTAACTTTAATACCAGTAGACAACCGCTGATCACTAGAACTGTTAGCTTTACCAAATTAAAAAAAAAAAAAAAGGCTCCCAACAACTGCAAAATGATGACCCCTCTGTTCATCCTAGAGCTACTGAACTCTGCATTAGCTCAGAGAAGAGAAACTCCCTTAAAGCACTGCCATCAGCTGCACAGCTTTCTTTAAAAGTCCTTGCTGGTATCAGCATTTACTTCATTAGACAAGTTTGGCAAGAAAAGGTCAACAAAGTGTTTCTCCCTCTTTCAGTACATAGAGTTGCTATTTATAAAACAGCACCAACTTCTTGTAACAAGTAAATAGGACTATGGCTCACCAAATCAGAACCATAATTACGTGCAAGTTATTAATTACATTACAATGGCATGCAGAAACTAATTATGGAGAGAAGTTAGACACTATAAAGATACAAGAGAAAGCATGTCTGCACCACACAACACTGAGCAAGACACACAAACCAGCTCTGAACAAACCGGAGTGTGTTCTCAAGGCTGCCCAGCACTGCAGGCAGCAGCAGAATGCCTGGGAACTACACTTTGGCAAGAAATACTGCATTTGGGCTACTTGGACCATAATCAAGAAGATATATTAGTTGCCATTCCTGACTTCCCCACCAATCCAGCCCTGCACTGTGCAGTACAGAGACAAGAGGCAGATTTTCCAGCAAGCTTATTTTACTGCTATACATTTAGCCTATTTTGAGAATGAAGGATTTGGCAGAGAATTCTAGTAGCAAACCTGAACACAATTTAGTTGGACAAGGACTTGTCAAAAACAAATTTAAGAGATCATTTTCAAGAGAACTTGTTTTGTAATCATTACTAAAAAAATACATTTCCCATTTCTATTTTTTTCTACATCAGTGGCAGTATCTGTAGTAAAATGTGCTACATGTTCACAAACACTGCTATTCTAAGAGAACCTTCATACCTACAGCAATTCACTAAATTCACTACTGTTTATGTCCATACCACTTTACCTCTCTGCCAGTGAGGATGTGCCTTGCCAGTTTTACTTTTGCAAAATTCCCCTTTCCAATCGTTTTAAGGAGTCTGTAATTTCCAATATGTGGCTGCTCATCTGCGCAGGAAGCTATAGAGTTCCTGCAGCGGGCTCCAGAGCGCCCTGTTCGAGAGGAAACTTCCTGCCGTCCATCTCCATGGGACGTATGCTGCAAGAAAAACACACACAGGTAAGGCTGGGAAATAAATACAGAACACAGTAACAATGAGAAGCATACAACATTCCAAAACATCAGCAGCTCCTTTGAAGAAACCTTCAAAGGATCCAACTCAAACTTCAGACTCACGCTGAACTTTGCTCTGACAGGGACACTGAGTAAGACAGTAAGAAGGACATTGCCAGTTAGTAACACAACATCCATTTCACCACCTGGAAAGGACCAAGTGGAACATCACCTGAACTGCAGCAATAGTTGAGCATCTGCAAGCAACTTAATGGACTGTCCAATCAGTTATGGAACATGGAGGTGTTCGGCATTATTCCCCATTCACATTACTGTGACCAAGTAGAGCAGGAAAACACTTGGAAAAGAGACCTGGACACGGCTTTTCCAAAAGCATGCACAGTAAAATGTTCATGGCTATTGGACAGTTTAATACTATTGATAAAAGAGTAAAAAGGTTTTGTTTTTTCTCTTGTACTGGACTCCTGTTCCTACAAAACCTCATGACTGAAAATGCCCAGAATGGCCTGAAGAATAAAGGAAGAAATCTTACCTAAAGTATAGAAATCTTGGGTATTGAGAGGCTGAGCATTAGTTAGAGAGACCCGAGACACTGTTCGCTACCTGTTAATTTCCTTTTGCTCAGCTTCCCTGAACAGCTATTAACTGTAAAAATGAATGGGTATATAACATACCTGTAAGTCCCCCTATTCATTATATCACGTGGTTAAGATAACAGTAATTTTTTTATTTCCTGAAAAAGCTGGTCCCCTCATGTCCCTTAGCTCTCAACTCAAAGTTAAGGGCTATACACCAACTTCACTAATTAAAGTGTTATTTAGAAACGTTCAGTAGTCCGCAAACATGGAGCAGACGTCTGGCTACACAGAAGATGACATGCTAAATTCAACCATCCCAGAAATTCCAGATCTTGCTCTTGTACTAGTACTACTACTCGTACTGAAACCCAGTGGGGACAACCAAAAATCTGGCATACAGCAACAATCAGCCTGCAAATCACTGTAGCACAAGGATGTGAGCTCATAACTTAAGCACTAACCACGACTGTACAGGCACAACTGAACAAACCCATGCTTGCATGACACTTGGCAAGTTTCACACTATTTAATAACCTGATGTAACCTTGTGACCATATACTCTGGCATCTTCAATTCCTTAACTTGTTAATTTGAATGCAACAGCTGTGATCAAATTATTTTAAAAAATGCATTCACTTAATTTAAGAAATATTACTGATAGAAGTCTATGGCAACTCTTGGGAAATTGTTTCAATAGCGACTATTTAAAAAAAAATAACACACTGTGGTGCATATAATGTTTCAATATCAATCTGACTAACTTTTCTTTACTGCCTGGCCACTTCATTGTCACCAGATTTGTACTTCACATATAGGCATTTAATTACTATGATCATGTTATCCCTTAGCTTTACTAAATTTTATATAT